>NC_081556.1:142821059-143046059 GCF_963082655.1 Stomoxys calcitrans | reverse complement strand
ATTGATACAGGCCATATAACTCTTTGGGGGTATGTATATTCATTTAATATGGAAATGTGTTAGCATTCTTGTTAAATGTGAAACGGGTTTCGCCTCGAAGGTGATAATGATGAAGAGCAGCACATGTTGGATGGAGAAATAAATAAATACACACACTTTTTCTTATTGTTGTTGGTGTTGCTTTCCAATATCAAATTCTATTTTGCAATTCTAAGTATTAATTAAAACTTGCCTCCATTACTCCATTACAGATTAAGCTTAATTCCATTGATGCATTGTCGCTGTCGAAATGGGGAAATTACTTTCGAAAATTTTTGGTAACAAAGAAATGCGCATTTTAATGCTAGGACTGGATGCAGCAGGCAAAACAAGTGAGCTCCTTTTTTTTTTGATATGAAGAATCACTTGAGAAAAGAAAAAAAAAAATAATTAAAACTCTTTTTATTTTAGCTATTTTATACAAATTAAAATTAGGCCAATCTGTGACCACAATACCCACTGTTGGCTTCAATGTGGAAACAGTTACCTATAAAAATGTCAAATTCAATGTCTGGGATGTTGGAGGACAAGATAAGATAAGACCTCTGTGGCGGCATTATTACACTGGTAAGAAATCATGGACATGGACGTACGGGAGGATGGCCTGCCCACCTGTTTTTTTCGTTTGTTTTGTTTTTAATTGTAATTCCTCCTCTCTGAAAGTTATTGTGTCAATAATTCGATTTGTTTATGATGTTGGATTGCCTTTGCATTTACATATATATTTTTTTTAAATTTTGTTATAGGTACGCAAGGTCTCATATTTGTAGTGGATTGTGCGGATCGTGATCGTATCGATGAAGCGAGAACAGAATTACATCGAATTATAAACGATAGGGAAATGCGAGATGCCATTATTTTAATATTTGCTAATAAACAAGATTTAGCGGATGGTGAGTGTAATTAGACTTTTGGATATTTTTGGAAACTATTTTCATAGTGGATTTTTTTAAGGGGTTTTATTTTAAAACCATTATTTTGTAAGTCTAAATCGGTGTCCGACACAGATTTATATTCAATTTACACATTATTCATGATGTTTTTCAAAGAGTCTGATTTGACCCTTGTTGTTGTAGCGGAGGTAGCGATCTTCGTCAAGCTCCTCTAGATGAGCAAGCTCGTTCCGATCCAAAGGACCAAACTCTGCGGGAACAGGGTGGCCATTGGTTATTTAAAGGCGCCAATAACTCGCCCTTTCATATCGAGCATCATAGGTACTCAGTATTTGTGCTAGAGCCGGTACCGCCTGACCTCTCGCTGGGACTCTCCGCTCGATACCGCTGATTGTTCGCGACTGCTGTTGCATCTACTCCGTATCGAGCATTCCATTATCCGCAACCTGTGGATGCGCCCTGTAGCTCGCAGCTAAGCTTCTCGTGACAGCAATAAACACCACATATATCAAACCTCAATGTTCCAGCCTGTGCTCACATCTATCCCAGAATTGACCATTGAACCCCAAAAAAAATTATGTTCAAAAACCACATATTAGAGATAAGATCAAGATTCCATAGAGGCATGATAAAGTTCATTCGCTACTCCAAGTTTTTGCAATTCGCTGACAACACAAATTTGCTGACAACATGACCGGTTTCGGGGGTGTTTTGGGGCATGGGTCGGCCGTTCAGTGACTTGGCCCTGAAAATATATATCAGATTCGTGTTCTACTCTAAAATACTTCTTATTACATCCCCATGGAGGGGTGGGGTGGCCCCATACACACCTTTTCCCGAATATTGATATCAGATTCGTGCTTTACTCCTAAAGACCTTTTATTTGACGCCCATATTGCTTTTGTAATAAATTTGTCCTCTTTGGGGGTCGTTTTTGGAAGGGGCGCTTGGTCCCACATTTGGATATCAGATTCGTATTCTATACCTTAATACCTTTTATTTTAGCCCCATATTGCCATGATCAGTAAATAAGTCCTGTTTGGGGGTGTTTTGCGGAAGGGGCTGCACCCCCAGAAACTTGGTCCCACATTTAGATACGAAATTCGTATTCTACTCGCAAATACCTCTCATTTGAGTCCCATATTGCCAAGGTGGGTAAATATGTCCGATTTGGGGGTGTTTTGGGGGTAGGGGTGGTACCCCAAACACTTAGTCCGACAATTTGATAGCAGATACGTTTTCTGCTTTCTTAAATATCTTTCATTTGAGTCCCATATTGTCATGATTGGTCTATATATATATTTGGTAGGTTTTGGGGGTGTCAACGCCGACTATATGAAAAATCCGCAATTACTTTTTGGGCAACCCAATATTATGTTCAAAAACCACATTTCAAATATATTAGAGATAAGATTCAGATTTCATAAAAGCATGATAAAATTCATTCGCTACTCTAAGTTTTTGCAATTCACTGACGACTTAATTGTTGTTTATATCTCCAGATTTTAGATTTATAGCTTAATTCATGGTATGATTATCTTATCACACTTTCTACGTCATTTTGCTTTAACAGATCGAAATACTGCTCTAAGATCCTCTATATATTGTGATCGCTATAAAATTCCAAGTGAATTTAACGAAGTCTGTGTGTATGTCGGTCCATCGAATTTAAACTAACTTTTTAAGAGGTTACCAAGTTCCTAAAAATTTTGCAAAAATCATATTAACTGGAGACCACGGTGGGCAATCCCATGGCAGCCGGTTGTACGTACCGGATTGACCCGATGGAGTTCTTCATCGGCAAGGGCTGCCGCCTCGGTGTATAACACTGCTACAACAACAACAACAATCACGGTGGGGCAGAGGTAAGCATGTCTGCACATGATGCTGCACTCTTGAGTTGTTATCTTGGCGAAAATATAAGAAACAATTTTCATCAATGCCAGAGATGGGGGATTGGCTTTCGTGATACACCATTCCGTGCAGTATAGACCCATCTCATCTGTGCCTGGTGCTAGCGACCACAACATGGAGTGCATAGGGGTAGCAGTCAAGTTCGGTACTGCTGACATACAGCTATACAACGTGTACATACCGCCGGTTGGTAGCTATGACCCAGTTAATGCCCAAGCTAAAAGGCCCGACATAAGCCAGCTACTGTCTGGCCATAATGGACTAGTTCTAGGGGACTTCAATGCGCATCACGTTTCATTGCATTCTTCCCTAGGTAACGACCAGCGGGGTATAGCTTTGACAGAGCAGCTTGGAGGCTCCACGTTTTGCACGATGAATGAGGATGCCCCCACTAGCATTACGAGGAGTTGCAGCAGATCGCCAGACATTTCCATTGCATCCCCTGATCTCCTGAGTGACGTAACCTGGCAAGCCGTCATTTCTTTGGGATCAGACCGCCTCCCCATAATTTTCACCATCGACCCACCACCCGACTTCATAACCTCTGATCGCCGGACGTTTATCAATCAAAAGAAGGCCGATTGGGTCGGCTTCAGAGAGTACACCAATTCATTGAGCTGACACTCCCCCTCAAATGTGCTAGTTGTCGAGAGTAAATTCCGAGAGATAATAAATGCAGCAGCCGCTCGCTTTATACCAGCCGGTGGAATACCCCAAGTGCGGTCCAATTTGCTGGCGCAGGCAGTGGTACTCGCAGACGAGCGAGAAAGGCAATCCCATGGCAGCCGGTTGTACTTACCGGATTGACCAGATGCTGTCCTTTATGGGCAAGGGCTGCCGACTTAGGGTACAACAACAATAACAACGAGCGTGATGGAATTTATTGGCCTGACCCCACTAACCGGAGAATCGAGTTGAATCTTGAAATTAACAGGGTAGTCAACAAAAATAAGCGGAATTTCTCGCTGGAATACTGGGAGTAATGTAACTTAGGTACCGTTTTAGGCAAGGTGTGGTCTACTGTAAAGTCATGTCAGGGCCTCAGTCACTTTTGGCGACGTAAATGTGACTGATCCCAAAAGGTGCGCCAGGTTGTTCAACAGTAAATTTATTGTGGATCCCTAGAGTGATAGGGATTGGAGGAGAGCCATTTGTCGTATCCGTGGTCTCGAGCCGATGGACAACCATCACAATTAACCGTGGACGAAGTTACGAACGTAACTTACAACTGTCCTCAACTTGTCCTCGAATATTCTTATGTTGTTATTGTACCAGTTTGTTGTGTTCTATCTTTTGTCTGCTTTATTCTGTTGAGTGTCAAGATTTAAGTACTCTGCGACTACGATGCGTCCAGAGGGATCTGGGTCTGAGTCGAGTGGGTCTGGCTGGGCAGTTAAACAGGTGACGTGTATCGTGTGGTCCTTGGTCACAATCGGAACATACATCTTGCCCGTCGGCATCAATCCTTGCTTTGTAGGACTTGAGGCGGCGGCATCTGCCGAAACATAATTGAGCCAGAACTACTCTGGTTTGCCGGGGGAGGTCAATTTCTTCAGGTGCGAAGGGAGGCGGTTGTTCCCCAAGGACTATATTCATCCAGTAGCTATTTACCGCTTCTGCATGAATGTTGTCTAGACCCGCTTGATATGTCGCTTGATCTAGAGGTTCTTCTTGTAGCGCTGAACCTCAGGCTCTTAATCGTGTAGATCTACCTTAAATTGAATATTCTTATAGTACCCGATGTCTGGAATATGGACAGAGTGGTCCCGCTAGTGAAGCCTGGGGTAAGGTGGAGTCGTACAGACCGATCTCCTTTCTCTCAAAAGTATCCAACACACTTGAGGGACTACTTCTCCCGAGCCTCGTTGGAGAGCTTCAATTAGCGGAACATCAGCATGGATTTCAAAGACTGCATAGCACAACAACTGCTTTGCATGCCATCACCGCATAAATTTGCAGTGGCTTCAATCAGCCCAGGCCATGTAATAGGACGGCCTTCGTGGCGCTGGACTTATCGAAGGTACTCGACTCCATGCCAAACTGTTTGAGGACATTGCCAATACGTTTCTTCAGCCGGTTCTAAAACTAGGTCGCGAATTATCTGTGTTGTCGCCAGTCATTTGTGGAATTTAGGGATAAGAAATCGAAACACCGTAGAGTGAAACACAGAGTACAAGAATTTTTTTATCGGCATTTATATATGTCTTCACTAAGATATGTCTTCACTGTGCAGCACGCCCTTCGAACTCGGCAATAAGAAAAAGGGGCATCATTGAGCTCACACCTTAATCGAATTTTTCTCTTTAATATGAAAGAAGTGTTTCAGCTGTCTGCCTTGAGTTCTGTTATGACTTTCAACATTCTTGCCCAGAGACGAGAGAAGGAAAAGAAGAGAGTAAGGAGCAAATGCCTTTTTGATACGCACATATACGTCATAGATGACCACACATGTTAAACTGCCCAGCTAGATCCACTCGACTCAGACCCAGATCCCTCTGGATGCACTCCATCTTAGTCGCAGAGTTCCTGGATCTGGATACTCAACAGAATCAAGCATGAAAATGTTGCTACAACAACAACAATATTTGCATCTATTGGATTGCCCAAAAAGTAATTGCGGATTTTTTAAAATAGAGTAAATGCATTTTTAATAAAACTTAGAATGAACTTTAATCAAATATTCTTTTTCTACACTTTTTTTTTAAGGCAAGCTAAAAGTAACAGCTGATTACTGACAGAAGAAAGAATGCAATTACAGAGTCAAAAGCTGTGCAAAAAATTTGTCAACGCCGACTAATGAAAAATCCGCAAGTTTGGGCAACCCAATAATTCTTCCCTGTTGGAAAAGCGAATTTTTATGATCTTATCTCGAATAAGTTTCGATAGTATGTAAATTTCTGAACTTTCCCTCGGCATCCGTAGTATTCAGAATGGATATCTACCCAAACGAGTCGTCTTTTAGCATGCCGATTTGCCAAATATGATTTTTCATTCTTATATTCGTAATGGTCCGCAATGGACCATTTAGTTTCTTGAGGTGACAAAGAGCGAATTTTTCATCCTATTCTAATTAAATTTTGAATTTAAGATATTAGCCCCACATATGTCTGTTTCAAGTATTAGTCACATAGGTCCTCTTTTATATATAGCCCCTATGGAATTCATCGCCTCTAGTTTTTATTATCGCTGTTATTTTTGTAAACTAACCTTTAGCGTTAATCTAAGGTTCACCCAAAACTCATGGTGGTTTGTGTACAAAAGTTTTGCCTGACCAAACTTAATGCTGTCTTACTTGTTTCAATTTCGATTTGATACCACATATACATATACAATTAAAAAAACACGTAGGACTGTAACTAATTTTATATTTTTGGTGTGGGTTATACCCGCATTGAAGTCTAATTAACAAAATGTTTCCAGCAATTAGACTCCCAACGTAAAAGCAATTGAAACACACATGCAACCACATTTAGTAACGGAAAATCTAGTGCACATTAACCCATCAACGCTAAATGTGAAGAACAATATTAACAAGTAAAAAGGCGTTAAGTTCGGCCGGGCCGATCTTTGGATACCCACCACTTCGGGTATATACTTAAGCCACCTTTCGTTAAAATCCGGTGAAAAATGCATATCTTATGCCTAATAGCAGCTACATCAAAATATGTTCCGATTTGGACAAAATTCGACATGGATATTGAGTGGTCTAATAAGTACAAGTCATTGTTCCAATATAGAAATAATCCAATTTCGCTCAAATTTGACACAGTGACTTATGTTAGGCTTTTTGACATCCGTGTCGTATATGGCTCAGATTTACGACACGGATGTCGAAAAGCCTAACATAGTCACTGTGTCAAATTTGAGCGAAATTGGATTATAAATGTGTATTTTATGGGGCCAAGACTTTAAAACGAGATATCGGTCAACATGGCAGCTATATCAAAATCTGAACCGATCTGGGCCAAATTGAAGAAGGATGTCGATGGCGCTAACACAAATCACTGTCCCAAGTTTCGGCGAAATCGGACATTAAATGGGCCTTTCACGGGTCCAAACCCTTAAATCGAGAGATCGGTCTATATGGCAGCTATATCCAAATCCGGACCGATATGGGTCAAAATGTAGAAAGTTGTCGAAGAGCCTAACACAACTCATTGTCCTAAGTTTCGACGACATCGGACAATAAATGCGTCTTTTATGGGTCCAAAACCTTAAATCGAGAGATCGGTCTATATGGCAAATCTGGACCGATCTGGACCAAATTGAAGCAACTCACTCTTCCAAATTTCAGCAAAATCGGATAATAAATGTGGCTTTTATGGGCCCAAAACCTTAAATCGAGAGATCGGTCTACGTATTTGGCAGCTATATCCAAATCTGAACCGATCGGGGCCAAATTGAAGATGGATGTCGAGTGGCCTAACGCAACTCACTCTTCCAAATTTCAGCAAAATCGTATAATAAATGTGGCTTTTATGGAACTATGACCCTAAATCGGCCTATATGGCAGCTATATCCAAATTTGGACCGATCTAGGTCAAAATGCAGAAAGTTTGTCGAAGAGCCTGACACAACTTACTGTCCCAATTTTCGGCGAAATCGGACAATGAATGCGCCTTTTATGAACCCAAGACCTTAAATCGAGACATCGGTCTATATCCAAATCTGTGGCCTAACCCAAATTTTAGCAAAATCGGATATTAAATGTGGCTTTTATGGGCCTAAGTCTCTAAACCGGCGGATCGGTCTATATGGGGGTCTTGATATAGCCCGATATAGCCCATCTTCGAACTTAACTGCTTATGGGCGAAAAAAGAATCTGTGCAAAGTTTCAGCTCAATATCTCAATTTTTAAAGACTGTAGCGTGATTTCACCAAATAGACGTGCAGACGGACGGACAAGGCTAGATAGTCTTAGATTTTTACGCTGATCTAGAATATATATACTATATATATATATATAGTATATAGGGTCGAAAATGGATATTTCGATGTGTTGCAAACGGAATAACAAAATGAATATACCCCCATCCTTCGGTGGTGGCTATAAAAACAAGTAAAAGTGTTCGGCCGGGCTGAATCTTATGTACCCTCCACCATGCATCATATTTGTCAACTTCATTGCCCGGTATCTCTTTATAGGCAAAAAAGCATAATGGATAAGAATTTCTATGACATTGGAGCTATAACAGGTTATGGGCCGATTTGGGCCATACTTGGTTTGGGTGTTATCATAGTAGAAGTCATTGTGCAAACTCCGATCAGAATTGCACCCTATATGAGCTCAAGAAGTAAAATCGGGATATCGGTTTATATTGATAATGGACCAATTCAGGTGAAGTCACTAAGAATTGCGCCCTATAGGGGCTCAAGAAGTAAAATCGGGTTTATAGGAGAGCTATATCAAGTTTTTGGATTCGGACTATATTTGGCATGTATGTAGGACATTACAGGAGAAGACATTGTGTAAAATTTCTGCGAAATCAGGGAAGAACTGCGCCCTTTAGAGGCTCAAGAAGTACAATCGGGATATTGGGTTATTGGAAGCTATATCATGTTTTGGACCGATTCGGGCAGTATGTTGGAGGTTATAGGAGAAATCATTTTGCAAAATTTTAAGACAAATAGGATAAGAATTGCGATTCGAACCGTACTGGGCACAGTTATTGGAAGTCATAACAGAACACTATGAGCAATATTGTAGCTAAATCGGACAAAAATTGCGGCTTCCATGGGCTCAAGAATCAAATCGGGAGATGGGTTTATATGGGAGCTATATCAGGTTATAGACCGATTTAGGCCGTTCTTGGCACAGTTCTTAAAACCCGTAACAGAACACCGCACACAAAATTTCAGCCAAATCGTACAAAAATTGTGACTTCCAGGAGCTCAAGAAATCAAATCGGGAGATCGATTTATATATGAGCTATATTAGGTTATTGACCGATTTAAACCGTGCTTGGCACAGTTGTTGGAAGTTATAACAGAATACTAATTGCAAAATTTTAGCGAAAGCGGACAGCTAAAAGTCAAATCGGGAGATCGGTTTATATGGAAGCTATATCCTAATCTGATCCGATATAACTCATTTGCAATCCCCAACGACTTTCATCGATAGTAAGCATCTGTGCAAAATTTAAAGCGGCTAGCTTTACACCTTCGACCGCTATTGTGACTTCGACAGACGGACATTTTTGAAGTGTTTATGAAATGTTTGAGCTTTTTTTGGCTTTTTACCGCAGAAAATGTTTGTTGTTTTTGGAAAAAATTACTACTGTCCTATTTTCAGAAAACTTTCTGCTATGAGAGCAAAAATTTTTGCTGTTTTTACCTCTCTTAATTTCTCTGAGTGTAGGGATATTGCTGAACAAGTTTTGTCTTGTCACATTACGTCTTGCTTTGAGGACAAGTTCACTAGCCAAAAGTAATCATTTGTGATAATTTAAAATTTTTGAAAATAAATACATCTGAAAATTTTGAATTCAGTTACGAGTCTATGTCGTTTTTGCAAAAAAAGGATAGTTTTTAATTTATTCCTTAATGAGATGTTTGTACAACAGCAGCCAATTGATTTAAACTGTTTTTATTGGTATTACTATTATTATATAATAGTGAATAACTGTTATAAAGCTTAATTTTGAGTTTTTTTAGTATAAACAAATTTTATAGGAATTTTTTTAGAGGGCCATATAGACTCTATAAATGTATAGCACATAGAGAGAGTATTACAGTTCAAAACTGTTACTCAGTAAGATTCTGCTAATTGCATAAAATATAACATTGTTTGAACAGTGAGAGAAGTTTCAACTCATTGCCTCATAGGATGTTGGTGAGAAAATTGTAAGGTTTTAAACGACTCATTTAAATGTTGTCTTGTATAACAGTTTGATAATTTCTTGGAATAAAACGTTTTTTTAGGTCGATTTGAAACAGTAAAAGAACTTTCTACTCATTGCCTTATAGGATGCTGGTGAGAAAAGTGTAAGGTTTTAAACGATTCATTTAAATTGTTTTTGTCTTGTATAACAGTTGCGATATAAAAGTTTCAAATTGTTATATAGCTTAATGTAGCAAATAAACAAGCAAAAATGTTGATCATAAGTTACAATCCAAATTTACATGTTTTAATATATAACAGTTACAGTATAAAAGTTTAAAATGCTAAACTTCTGATTTCACCTGCTATATTATTTAATTTAGAATTTTTTGTTTCATACAAATAATCTGTTTTGGGTAAAAATAACAGCCCCTAATAAAATTTTACAATTTATAGCATGTTATAAGTTTATATTGTGTAATTATTTGATTATAAACCTTTTTACACGTAACATTTACTGGGCAATTTTTATAAATAAAGGGTGATTTTTTTGAGGTTAGGATTTTCATGCATTAGTATTTGACAGATCACGTGGGATTTCAGACATGGTGTCAAAGAGAAAGATGCTCAGTATGCTTTGACATTTCATCATGAATAGACTTACTAACGAGCAACGCTTGCAAATCATTGAATTTTATTACCAAAATCAGTGTTCGGTTCGAAATGTGTTCATTCACCGTTCAGCGATGAGGCTCATTTCTGGTTGAATGGCTACGTAAATAAGCAAAATTGCCGCATTTGGAGTGAAAAGCAACCAGAAGCCGTTCAAGAACTGCCCATGCATCCCGAAAAATGCACTGTTTGGTGTGGTTTGTACGCTGGTGGAATCATTGGACCGTATTTTTTCAAAGATGCTGTTGGACGCAACGTTACGGTGAATGAACACATTTCGAACCGAACACTGATTTTGGTAATAAAATTCAATAATTTGCAAGCGTTGCTCGTTAGTAAGTCTATTCATGATGAAATGTCAAAGCATACTGAGCATCTTTATCTTGGACACCATGTCTGAAATCCCACGTGATCTGTCAAATACTAATGCATGAAAATCCTAACCTCAAAAAAATCACCCTTTATAACGTTTTTATGAAAAAAATATATTTTTTCAATAGAATACGAATTTATTGAAATTACCACTCTATTCCTTAATGGGATATTCATGAGTTTAATGTACGGCTGTAATGGTTTGATTCGAATTATACTAGACTTGTATAACAGTTATGATATAATAGTTTGGAACTGTTATGCTGCCTAATTTTGAATTGTTTCGCATAAACAAAACTTTTTGGACATCATTTACAGACTCGAATAAAATACTTACACTGTATATCAGTCACAGCATGAAAGTTTACACTGTTATACTATTTGATTTCAGTATAATTATTTTTTGTGGAAACACTTTCTATAGAATTTCTTAAATTTTAGCTGTTATATATTTTTTCAATAAAATAGGTTTTAACCCTTTTTTACAGATACGATTAGACAATTTCTATAAATATAAAGTATTTATAAAAAATCATGTATTTTCAAAAGACCACGATACCGAGGGTTGCAGTTGACCCCTTAAAATGAATCAATATCCCTATTGGATTTATCGATCTCGAAAAAGTTGTATTTTATTGAAAATTCGTTAAAATGTCCACTCTTTTCCTTAATGGGATATTCTTAAGTTCAGTGTAAGGTTATAATGGATTAATTCAGATTATATTAGACTTGTATTACAGTTATGATATAATGTCTTAAATCTGTCATACTGACAAATTTTGAATTATTCCGTAAAAGCGAAACTTTTTGGACATCATTTAAAGACTCAAAAAAATACTTACACTGTATAACAATTACAGTATGAAAGTTCACACTATTTTTTTTTTTTGTAGAAAACTATTTCAAAGTTAAATTTGTACATATTTTTCTTGAATATAATAAAATTTTACTAAAATTTAGAACAGTGTGAGACAATCACGCTCATTGAATATTGAACTGTTTTTGAGAAAATTGTATGGTTTAAACCGATTGATTTACACTATATAAGATGTATATAACAATTATAATATAACTGTTATACTAATATTAAGTTTTGAAATTGGCACTAAACTTAACCTTTTTGTCAAATCTATGTAATTGTATGTGCATTTATAGAAACTTTTTTTGTCAATGCTTAAAATGATCTTTTTTTAACACGATTTTGCTTAATTTTGGAGCGAGAAAAGTTCATGACTTAAATCGAATTAGTCCTACATCATGAACATGCCACAACTTTTCACATATCTGGGACTGATGTCCATTCAAGTTTAAGCTCAATGATAAGAGACCTCTCTTTTATAGTCGAAATCGAACGTCGTGCCGCAGTGCGTCACCACTTTGCGGAAAAGTTTTTACATGGCATAGTTCCTCACAAATGTCGCCAGCATTAGATGAGGATAACCACCGCTGAAAATTATTTCTTATGTTCTTGCCAGGATTCGAACTGAGGCGTTCATCGTTATAGGCGGACATTCTAAATTCTGCGCTACGGAGGTCTCTTGTTGAAACATATAAATTGAAAACTTTTATACTACTTGATTTCGAGATTTTTACAAATTTAAAATGTTTAAATTGATTTTTTTTTAAATAAAGCACGATTTCCCGATTGTTTTACATAAAATTTAACGTTGATAACTGTTATGACATAAAAGTTTATAATGCTTCGTTTTGAGTTTTGCAACGTTAAGTAAATGTTCTGGGCAACTTTTTACAGTTTCATATTAAATATTAAACTGTATAACAGTTTAAATCTGTTATAATGCGAGATTTTAGGTTCAAATAAGCAAAGCTTTATCCTTAGTTTTTAGTTTTGCAACGTTAAGAAAACTTTCTAGGCAACTTTTTAATATAACAGTTTAAAACTGTTGTACTATTGAATTTTAAGTTGTTCGAATCATGAAAGCTTTCTAGGCAATCTCTCTAATGGAATTTGGAATAACAAAATGCTTTCGAAAAAAGTGTAAAGTTGTAGCCGATTGATTTACATAAAATTTAACTTTGTTAACTGTTATGACATAAAAGTTTATAACTGTTATACTGCTTCGTTTTGCAACGTTAAGTAAATGTTCTGGGCAACTTTTTACAGTTTCATATTAAATATTAAACTGTATAACAGTTTAAAACTGTTATAATGCGAAATTTTAAGTTCGAATAAGCAAAGCTTTATCCTTAGTTTTGCAGCGTGAAGAAAACTTTCTGGGTAACTTTTTATTATAATAGTTTAAAACTGTTGTACTACTGAATTTTAAGTTGTTCGAATCATGAAAGCTTTCTAGGCAATCTCTCTCTAATGGAATTTGGAATAACAAAATGCTTTCGAAAAAAGTGTAAAGTTGTAGCCGATTGATTTACATAAAATTTAACTTTGTTAACTGTTATGACATAAAAGTTTATAACTGTTATACTGCTTCGTTTTGAGTTTTGCAACGTTAAGTAAATGTTCTGGGCAACTTTTACAGTTTCAGATGAAATATTAAACTGTATAACAGTTTAAAACTGTTATAATGCGAAATTTTAAGTTCGAATAAGCAAAGCTTTATCCTTAGTTTTGCAACGTGAAGAAAACTTTCTGGGCAACTTTTTTACTGAATTTTAAATTGTTCGAATTAAGACAGCTTTCTGGGTAATATCTTTAATGGTTATTTTAAATTTACATATTTTTTTTAAAAACCTTCTATTTTCTTATATACGAGTATCTTGTTTTTATTTCTTTTCAGCAATGAAACCTCATGAGATTCAAGAAAAATTAGGTTTAACTAGAATACGAGATCGTAATTGGTATGTGCAACCTTCCTGTGCAACAACCGGTGATGGCTTATACGAGGGTCTGACGTGGCTTACATCCAATCATAAATTATGAGAATAATTTTCATAAAATCAACAGAATAATAATATAAAAAACAAAAACAAACAACAATACCACTATAAAACAAACAATAACAACAACAAAGAGAACAACCGAAAAAAGAAAACAAATATAAATATACCCGTATGCATGTTTTATTTGAATAGAGGAAATGAAAAAGAAAAAAAAACAAAATACAACAAAAAAAAGCAACCAACAGCAAGTGGAGAAGACCGACATACAAAACAACACACATACATACATACAAGTCAATCAAACCGAATTACGAATTAACCAACAATAGAAAATTTTTTGAATATTTTGCAAAAATTTAGTGATGAAAAAATAAAAACCGTTCTACTATTATAACTATTATACCAAACAGCCCAAACTTACAACAGAAACAAAGGAATTCTAAAATTACAAAAAAAAATCAACAACAACAAATACCACACAGAAGACAACAACAACAACGTTTTTAGCATTTAAGAAAGAAAAATTTGTAAATTTATTATGAAAAACAAAGAAAAAAAAACGAAACGAAGAACTACCATTACAACAGGAACAACATCATCACACCCACACCACACAGACACACATGCCACAAACAAACTACAAGAACAACAACAACAGATTGGAAACCCACACAAAACGATTGAAGATCATTCATGGTATGGATACTTCAATCCTATCTCGGCCCCTTTACTCCCCCCCCCCCCCCAACAAACCTCCTCAGTTATAATGAAAAAGAAAAAACAAGGATATGCAAAGTCCTACAAGTAACTAAAAAGTATATGCATATATTATTATTAAATATAGTAAATATTATTATTATTATTTACCTTATTATTATATTATATATTTTTTTTGTTTAGATGTAAACTTTAAGTTTTTTTTAAAGACGACTTGTTAACGAGTCCTTAAAAAACAAATTAATTTAATGCAATTAATTGATTCAAGAAATAATAATTATTATTATCAGCAAAACAAGAAAAACCAAGCAAAACATTAAAAAAAGGAAAAATAGTGTGAAAATATTATGTAATTTAAAATAAACAACAACAACAACAAAACCAACCAATCAAGCATCAAAATATAAAAGAAAATATAAAAAGAAAAGAAAAAAAAACAAAACAAAAACAGAAATTATTCAAAAAGTTTGAATAAAATCAAGAAAATAAATAAAAAACGACAAAAAAACACAAAAACGTGTGTATCTATTTTTTTTTAATTTGGTATGGTTGCCTATTATGGCTTGATCAATGATTTCATACACTCTGAATAAGGCTTATCGTAAATATGAGTTGATTATGTAATACACGTTAGTTCATGATCTTTACTCACGTTTAGTTAAAATTCCTAAGAGGTAAGAAAATTAACTTTGTGCAAATAAAACTAACTTTTCATGAGTATAGATGAAATACTTGATAACTCAGGTGTTGTTTGTGATTTTACTTAAACTTCTTTCTTTGGAATAAGCAAGCATTTTACCAAGCATAGGTAAAGGCATATTGTCGTCGACGATACCTCTTCTGAAAATTATTTCCGATTGAACTACCCAAAGAAATTTGGAATTTTAGTTCAATATATGTAACAAAAATTTTTAAAATTTCAATTTCTGGAGTTCACAATAACATGCTCGGAATTAGCCATTATTAGAGATGGGCGATGGGCAAATACCCAAAAGATATTTACCCGGTAAAGTGGGTATGTACCTAGGTATTTACCCATTTATACCCAACAACTGAGTACTTATAATATTGCAGATACCTTGGGTATAAAAATATTTTTCAAACTATTTTGGATGATTTCGTATTCTTTGTATATAAACCTGATCTTTCTATTCTAGCTATATCTAGTTATATATAGACGCTATATAGACCGATCTCCAGACTTAAAGTCTTGAGGCAATAAGTTGGTCACTTTTCATCCGATTTCGGTGAAATTTGGCACAGTGAGTTCTGGTAGACCATTTCTGTGAAGTGTGGTTCAGGTTGCCCGATCTCCCGATATATGGTATTGAGGCCATAAAAGATCCATTTTTTTATACGAATTCGATGAAATTTGGCATAGTGTGTTCTGGTATACCCATACGCATCCCTGTCAAATGTGTTCCAGATCGGACCATATTTGGATATAGCTGCCATAAAGATATAGTGTAATGAGCCTATAAAAGGAGCATTTTTTATCCGATTTGGATGAAAATCGGCACAGCGATTTCTGGTACCCCTCTAAAGCTTTCCATTGAATATCGTCCAGACCGGACCATATTTGGATATAGCTGCCATATACACCGATCTCCCGATATGGAGTATTGAGCCCACAAAATTTGAAACAGTGAGTTTTGGTAGAAGATGAGGTTTATATACAATGAGTGCGAAATCATCAAAAATTGTTTGGAAAATATTTTTATGCCCAAGATATCGGCAAAATTATAAATACCCAAACGTTGGGTATTTACACGGTACAAACCCATCTCTAAGCATTATTTAATAACTGTTAGTTAGTGCTGAACTAAAATTGAATATGCTGACTGTGGCATTATCAACTCCAAAAATATATTCCAAAATTGCTTTTAGCTCCCCACAAACACGCGAAATAATGTGGGACATAATTTTATAGTATGAAATAATTAAAAATCATTTTGTTGACTCGGAACCTTTGTTTTGAGAAGCACCAATACATGCTCTGTGCCACAAAAGCATATACACATTTTCTGGCTAAATGTTGTTTTAAATTATGCTCACTTCCACTGCTGATAACATTGGGTCTGTTCGCGTAATTTTTCAGTAAAAATTTGCAAGAGAGTAACATCAGCATTTACTTTCTTTTTTTTATTTGACTTAAAACAGCTGAACTTCATAAAACAGATGTAAAGATGCAAATTTCTGCTGAGAAAAAAACCTTCAGTAGAAATTTGCAAGCTCTCAATTACCAAACACTCGAAATTGTGCTCGCTCTCACGCACTCTGCCGCTCTCTTCTGCTGGCAAAAAAAAGTACTCGAACGACTTCCAGTAACTATTTGTGTAATATTGCACACATTTTTTAAGCAGGGACGTAGCCAGGGGTGGGGGTAGGGGTGGTTATTGGGCCCTCGGGCTCGCCCAAAATGATTTTGTCTAAAGAAAAAATTTAAATTAAATTTATTCTAAACAAAAATTTCAATAAAAATTTTTATAATGATAAAATTTAATATTTATAGTATTCTACAAAGACAACAATTTGCTGAGACCGCGGCAGCCTTAATATT
This sequence comes from Stomoxys calcitrans, assembly GCF_963082655.1. Taxonomy (NCBI): domain Eukaryota; kingdom Metazoa; phylum Arthropoda; class Insecta; order Diptera; family Muscidae; genus Stomoxys; species Stomoxys calcitrans. The sequence goes on along the minus strand of NC_081556.1, from coordinate 143,029,213 downwards.
CTTTTTCTTAAGGACAAAATTGTAATGAAATTCTTAGTAAAAACAAAATTTTAATGATCTTTTTCTAGAGACAAAATTTCAGCGTAATATTCTCTTATTACAAAACTTCAGCATGGGCCGGACCCCCTCAAAATAATTTGTTTAAGACAAAATTTCCTTAAAAATTTTTCTAAAGACAACATTTTTATAAAAAAAATTTATTTAATTTTTTAACGAATTTTTTTAGGACTAACTTTCAGCGAAAAACTCTCTAAAGACAACCTAACCTCTATTTTATTTTTTTAAACCCAAAATTAAAATTTTGCATGAAAATTTTTTGAAGTCTTTTTATTATTTTATTATTTTTCTATATATGGTGATTTTTTACCCAGCGCGTACGGATGGGGCTAGAATTATGATTTTGGGCTCAAATTAAAGAGGTCTCGACAAAATAAGATTTGGTGACAAAGATTTCCCAAAATCGTTCCGGAAGTGGGAATAATGGCATGTTTAGTACCACAATTGGTACTTTTTGGTACATTGTTTGTTAATTGAGCTAGACTCAAAACTGGTGTTGAGGCTCAAAAGTTTTTGAGTGTATATTTTACATAAGTTACGCAAAGTTTTCAATATAATAGAAAAGAGTAGTGCTTTACCCAGCACCATTGCAAAAAAAGAATTCCTTCACTAATCCAACGGTGTCCTCGGAATTTTGAAGTTTACGCATACTCACCTTGATTTTTTGTAGCATTTTTATACTCTACACCATCACCGTGGTACGAGGTATTATAAGTTTGTGCATTTGTTTGCAACGCTAAGAAGGAGACGAGGTAGACCTATTGATAAGTATACCGATCGGCTTAGAATCTCTTTCTGATTCGATTTAGCTATGTCCGTCTGCCCGTCGGCCCGTAATTAAGGTTCAGATCGCATTTGTTGTCCGACTGTCACAAAATTTTGCTCAAGTCACTTTTTTGGTTCAAGGACGAACGCTATTGATTTGATTCAGATTTAGATATAGCTCCCATATATATCTTTCATCCGATTCGGTAGAAGCCACAATTTTGGTCCGATCTTTACAAAATTTTAATTACCAATACGTGTGCAGAATTTCATAAAAATCGGTTCAGATTTGGGTATAGCTCTCATATATATCTTCCATTCGATATGGCCTTTGAAGGCTATATAAGCCACAATTTCAGTCCGATCTTTACAAAATTTTGCGTAAGATGTTTTATTTCCAATATGTACCAATATGTGTGCAAAATTTCGTAAAAATCGGTCTAGATTTAGATATAGCTCCCATATATGTCTTTCACCCGATATGTCCCATTAATGCTGTAGAAAGCACAATTTTGGTCCGATCTTAACAAAATTCTCCACAAGATGTTTTACTTGACGTCCTAATACGTTTGCCGAATTTCATTAAAATCGGTTCAGATTTAGATATAGCTACCATATATATCTGCCATCTGATATGGCCTTTGAAGGCTATAGAAGCCACAATTTTGGTCCGATCTTTACAAAATTTTGCATAATATGTTTTTTTTGATGTCTTAGTTCGTGTGCAGAATTTCATAAAAATCAGTTCAGATTTAGATATAGCTGCCATATATATCTGTCATCCGATATGGCCTATTAAGGCTGTAGAAGCCACAATTTTGGTCCGCAAAATTTGATAAAAATCATTAGATTTAGATATAGCTCCCATATATATCTTCCATCCGATCCTTACAAAAATTTGCAAGAGATGTGTTGTTTGACCTCCCAATACATGTGGAACTTTACCCATAATATCTTCCATCCGAAATGCCCTCTTAAGCCTATAGAAGCCACAATGTTGGTCTGATCTTTACTAAATTTGGCGTGAGGTGTTTTATTTGACGTCTTAGTTCGTGTGCTAAAATTTATCAAAGTCCGTCCAGATTTAGATATTTGTAGCTCCCTTATATATAATTTATATGATATGGTCCTTAAGGTTCTAGTAATCGTAATTTAGGTCCTATCGTACGAAAATCTTACAAGGTTCTATTCAATATATCAATAGGTATGCAAAATAAAAATCTGACTATATTTCAATATAGGTTCCATGCATTCAAAGTAGTTCGCAGACTCGGTGGTGTAGGGTATTATAAAGTCGGCTCCGCCCGACTTTTGCCTTTCCTTACTGGTGTAGTTATCAATTATGCGATTTTGAGCTTGTTTTTTGAAGAAAAAACATATGAGTTGCACTAAATCCATTTTTTGCCATTATCTTAAATACTGTATACATAAATGCAAAATTTTTTTTTGCATCAAAAATTTAAAATTTTTGGTTTTTAAGAGAACTGACAGGAGTATTACTTCATCCAGCACCTTTACGGAAAGAGATTTTCTTTGCAAATCCAAAGGCGTCTGAAAAGTTGTGAATTTCGCAAAATTAAGGAAGTTGCAGCAATTTCAAACTAACCTTAATTTTTTTTAGAATTGTTTATACCTACCACTATAGGATGGGGGTATACTAATCTAGTCATTTCGTTTGTAGCACCTCAAAATATTCGTCTAAGACCCCAAAAGGTATATATTGGGTTGCCAAAAAAGTAATTGCGGATTTTTTTAAAGAAAGTAAATGCATTTTTAATAAAACTTAGAATGAACTTTAATCAAATATACTTTTTTACACTTTTTTCTAAAGCAAGCTAAAAGTAACAGCTGATAACTGACAGAAGAAAGAATGCAATTACAGAATCACAAGCTTGAAAAAATTTGTCAATGCCGACTATATGAAAAATCCGCAATTACTTTTTGGGCAACCCAATATATCCTGGATCGTCTCGACGTTCTGATTCGATTTAGCCATGTCCATCCGTCAGTCCCTCCGTCGAAATCACGATAGCGGTTGAACGCGTAAAGCTAGCTGCTTGAAATTTTGCACAGATAATTGTTGGGGATTGCAAATGGGCTATATCGGTTGAGGTTTGGATACAGCTCCCATTTAAACCGATCTCCCGATTTGACTTCTTGAGCCCCAGGAGGCCGCAATTTATGACCGATTCAGCTGAAATTTTGCATGCGGTGTTCTGTTACAACTTCCAACAAATTGGGCACTACAGTCCAAATAAGTCTATAACTGGATATAGCTCCCCGCTCTCCCGATAATCCTTGTTCGTTTCCTAGAAGCTTTAATTTTTGCTTGTTTTACAGAACTTTGGTATGTAGAATTAAATATGCCCTTCAACTTAATTTATTTTTTATAAATTTTTAGCAGATTCCATGGTGGTGGGTTCCCAAAGATTCGGCCGAACTTAGCACGCTTTACTTGTTAGATATCAATTATGCGATTTTAGTTTTTTTTTTGAAGATAAAACATATAAGTTTAACCGACTTAACCGACTCAACTCGAAAAATTTTTTTCAAATCGAAAATTGAAAATTTTCATAAGGGTAGGTAGGTAGTGGGTAAGTAGCCTTTGCTAAAAAATTAAAAAAAAATCATGTTGGAAATTTTAAGTAATTCTGTTTACTTTACGAATCGTCTTCGAATTTCGAACTACGGAATGCTTTAACATTTGCGAAATTCGAGAAAATGAAGGAGTTACAGCGTTTCATGCCTTCGAAACGACTTTAAATTTTTACGCCCAAAAAAATTGGTTTTAGCGATGTTTTTTATAGGAAATTTTACTGATTTTCTTCACGAATCCAACGGTACCCTCTCAGAATCTTGTATTTCGCAAACTAAGGACAAAACAGCAATTCCAAACTCGTCTTAATCTTTTAGCATTTTTCAGATATTAATAATGCGGTTTTGAGTTGGTTTTTTGAAAATTTAAAATTTTCATTAAAGAACACCATCTTTTGTGATATATCCGAGATTACATCAGCGGTGAACTTATTGATTGTACATTGATAGTACAAACTTCTTCCCAAAGAGGTATCACACTGCGGCATACCGTTCGGAATCGGCTTTAAAAAGGAGATCTTTTATCATTGAGCTAAAACTTGAATCGAACAGCACTCATTGATATGTGAGAATTTTCCCCCCTGTTCCTAATGGAATATTCATGGGCAAATGTACATTACATTGATAGTTATCGAAAAACACAAATTTAGAATCAAGTATCTAGGGGGTATCCCCACGGCAAAATCCCCCAAAAAAGCATAAACTGATCGGTACTATATGAAACCTAAATTTTGGGAGTAGATCACGAGTTCCATATAGAAATTGGTAGAAAAATGTCAGGGCCCCGCCATTCTTCTAAAGCTTTCTTAAGTCGCCTTATTTAGCGACTAAATATAAACTGATCAATCTGAATAGCGCAAATTCGACCACTGATTCGAGCTTGTTAGTCATCCGAATCATATCTGTCCGACTGTCGAATTTGATGATTGAAATACAAGAAATCTCCATAAATTTATAAACACCAATTTTAAGTTATTTCCTTTTTGCTTTTAAATAAAAATAAAATTTAAGCCTAGTTATTAAACTCGTCCCATATTTGGCACTCAAAAATTTTCCGAGCTATGGTATGGTAGCCAACAACACAAGTCATTCCTCATCAATTGTTCATCGCAGCATACATCACATGCCAGCAGAGTAAAGTAGAGCAGAACAGTGACGACCGAAAGAAATAAATGAAATTGAATTAAACAGGATTAAATTTTGATTTGTATTTGAAATGAACACGCAGACAGCAGCAGGAACAGCAGCAGATAATGAAAATGGACGGCAGGACAAGACAAAAACCATTGCAACACAAACAACAAATTGTAACAAATGGTACTCATCCTATTGAGAAAATCCCAGTGAAATAAGCTACAATCTCATTTTATAAATTGGTTAGCTTGTATACACACACCCATTCACACAACTATACTGCGATGCGCCATCAATGTATGACCTGTACTCTCATTATGATGCACAGGAGTCGACTATCTCCTTCATCATCCCTGCCCATACTGCTGTGATGCAGTGCCGTGCAGCGCAGCTACTGAATTTGATGGTGAGGTTGAACAGTCATTTGTTCAAATATCAACAACCACCACCACTAAACAGACACAACGTCAAGTGTTCTACTTGTGCACACGAACACTAACGCATACATTCACATGGTGCCATTCGTTGGTATGATACTTCGGATACGGATATGCAGAATTCCATCAGACAGGCATTATATGTAGGGCTCAAGAGAAATAACATAAATCAGGGTTGCCAATAGCATCCATGATAGAAAAACCGGGGGAGAACTATAAGTCCCAGAAAAACAATAAAATAAAATATCATTGAGTAAATTTTGATGAAAAATAAAAAGTAGTAAACATAATTTTTTAAATTCTTCGTATAAATTCTGGGTTTATACCCATCAGCACAGAAAAGGGTTAACTAATATTAACTGTTGTTAATGATATTCTCTTGAGATTTTGTCTAGATTCTCATTGATGTAGATAGTTGGGAGTTGCAAACGATTCATATCGATTCATATTTAGACATAGCTTGAGCCTTTAGAAGACTTATTAAAGCCTGTCCCACCAATTTTGTGCGACTGACAATGAGGGATTTTCGTTTGACAGGCAGTTAATTTTTCTTCGTTTCGGCGAAATTTACTATGTAAGGTATATTTAAGTCCTCAAACACTCACACCATATGCTATCAAGATAGGTTGATAGTAGACATAGATCGTATAAAAACCGATCAATCTATTTTACTTCTTAAGCTCATAGAGCGAAATTTTCGGTAGCAAACACAATATGATTACCAGAGCGGCAAAACGTGCCTACTGGAAGCTTTCTGCGAACAGGTCGACAGCGTTAATGACTCACTCTCAAAACCCCATGTCCAAACTAAAACGTTAGTAGACGACATGGGAGTGAGAGCAGAGACAACGGAGAACATATTGAGGCTTTTGATGAAAACTCATTTTCCACATGATACGACGGGACTCACCGAGATATCGGAATTTCGGAATAATGATGTTGATCGAAGACTTATCATTACAGAATTATTGGTGAGGGAATTCTTGTGGAGCTTCAACCCATTTTAGTCACCCGGAACTGATGGAATATTTGGTGGTGATATGCAATGCAAGTTGTGCGACACCAAAGGCCTACAGACCTATAAGCCTTACCATGGAAAAACCATGGAACGTATTGTTGATACTATGGTAAAGATTAGGACATCCTAGGGGCGTTTAACAATGTGCGGACCGACATATTGAACCAATCCTTAGACCAGTATCGGGTGGACCGTGTCCTTGGAGACTGGATAAACGATATGCTAAGGAACAGGTGGATAAACTGCGAGTCCCATGACATAAATATAAGGGGAAAAATGGCACAGGGCACGCCGCAGGAGAAAATTTTATCTCCACTCCTTTGGGTGTTAACGCAGAGAAGATTGAAGTATGCCTGTTCACGCACAATTTGAAGCACCAGGTTTTCTCAATGTAACGATTTCGATATCTGATAAGGTCAAATTCTTAGGAGTGATCTTGGATAGGAAAATTAATTGGAAGTGTCACATTCAGGAGCGTACTGAGAAGGCTTACAGACGTTGGGTACTATGTATACGGGCCGTTCGCTCAAAATGGTATAATCGAGGCGACGATAGGAAATCTGGAAGGAATGGAAGAAGTTTCCGATCGGATATCTGAGACGACACTTGAGGTCGAGTGCGCGGCACTGTTGTCAGCGGCACAGTCTTGGACTGACGGAACCCTAGAACTGTCATCTGGAAGATCATGTTACACGGGTGGATCAAAGCTAGAGGACAGAGTGGGCCCGGGCGATCATGGAATGCGTGAGGTGGTGTGGTGTTAATGCGAGGACGTCGAGTATAAACATCTTTACGGGCAATAAAATGACCATAAGGGCAATAACAACCAGGACGGTAAGATCACGAACAGTCTTGCAATGTAAGAAGGAGATAGCGGGCAATAGCGGAGTAAATGGGAATGGGAAAACGGACGATTTGGCAGTGAAGGCCAGAGATCTGCCGCCAATAAACTTGGGTAACACGAAGCCTTTCGGGTCGATTCAGTCTAAGTTAAGGGGGTGGGCGACGAATTCGCATTTAACCCTGTGGAACAGCGAAACGGTCGGTAGAACGGCGAAAATCCTATAGGGAGATCCAGATCGTGAGAAGACGAGGCTATTACTGAGAGGAAGTAAGAAGGAGGCCAGTATAGCTTTCAGTATCAGAAAGGGACTCATGGGACAACGAGCTTACTTGTGTAAAATGGTTGCGGCAAGTGATAGCATGCGGGGAAGTTGACGTTACAGCATTTTCGATTTCATTGCTTGGATTTCGCATCTAACAGATACCGGCACTAAGGTAGAGACACAATACCAGATATGAACCAACTTAGGGGCGTGGTATCAAAAACAATTAAGGATTTTGTAAGTAGCATGGATTTATTTATTTTTTTAGTATTAAGAGCGCACAACACGCCGATTACTGGCTTAGGTGTATGTCCATAGTGGCATGGGGCGGATTAATAGCCGCACCTTCCTTTCAACTTAACCTAACTAAATATTAGGTTAGGTTGAAAAGAGGGTTCAGATATTAATCCGCCCCATGCCACTATGGACATACACCTAAGCCAGTAATCGGCTTGTTGTGCGCTCTAAAAACTATAAAGTAACCTCAAAAAAGAAAATTTTAAGTTACGAATTCCTCGCTACTTACAAAATCCTTAATTGTTTTCAATGCCACTCCCCTACGTTGATTCATGTCTGATAATGTGTCTCCACTTAAGTACCGGTATCTGTTGGACGCGAAGCCGGGCAATGACACTAAATATTAAGTTGTGATGCAATTTAGACCATACTTGGCAAAGTTGTTGGAAGCCATAACAGAACACCTCTTACAAAATTTCAGTCAAATCGTCCTCAATGCGTCCTCCAGAGGCTCAAGGAGACCAGATCCAATATCGGTTTATATGGCAGCTATATCAGGTTATGAACAAATTTACATCATTCTTAGCAGCATAGGAAGACCCGAACAGTCGAACTTGTGCGCTGTAAAGAAAAGTCTATTGTTTCGTTTCAAAATTTCAAACCCTGATGAAGATCACCGGTGCTGGTCGAAATATTGATAAAAATTACAAATAAAACAATTAAATTAAACGCCAACACCGGTTTTTGCAAAATTTTGCAACATCATAAGATGTAATGAATTCGAAAAGTTCGGTTCGGCTTTGGCCAGTGACTTACTGTGGGGGACTAAAACGTGTCTAATTGCAGACTGCTAATATCATTTACATAACCTTATATCTTTGAAAATACATCAAAAACATATTTTAGAAAATTTTGAAAACATATGATTTTTGAAGAAAACTTTATTGATATTTTGGGGGTATATCTTACAAATATGTTGTTTTCACTCTTTGATTACTAAAACAAAATAAGTTTAACATTCGTGTTTACTTATTAGTTTATCTTTAATATAAACATGTTTTGTCTTGTCTTGTTTTCCCCCTGCTAGCAATGTCTTAATTCTTTTCCCTGTTATTTGTGTTAAACAAAGTACCATGGCAATGTTGATCTCTGCTTTTTTTGCTAATACCTTTGCTGGCAGAGCTCACATGACGCATGCTATCGCACTCTATCTCATGTACAAACGGCCAACAAGCAATCTTTTCTACCTTTGATGTGTGTTCTTTGGTTGAAGCCAAAAACAATTTCTATAGAAATGTACGGAGAAGCAGAAGATTTTATAGAGCGGCAGAGATGATGGCAGTGGCAGACGATGTGTGTGTGTGAGTGTGAGTGAAGGTATACAACAAACGACATAGTGGTTACTTTTTGATTTCATAGATTTCTCGCATTATGCTCCACCCATGATTGCTGAGAGGGCGTGGCTTCGCCTTATGCTTAAAAAGAAATGCGAGTGGGGGAAATCTTGTCTTGATTTTTGCATGGGGATAATGTATGATTTAATGGAGGCGTTCATATTTTGATATGGACATACATAAACTCCACAAATAAACACACACACACACACACATGAACCAGAAACCATCGACTTTTTCTTCATATTGTGCACATGTCCTTTGTTTGACTTTTAGGGGATTAAAGCAAAGTTAAGGCACAGTAAAGATAAACCTGGGTCATTCATACTTATGTATTCGTATGTGGGGCTGCATTCATAGTTGAACAATACAGGTCTACCATATCATATTTACAAATGTACATGCATACATAGTACATAGGTATGTTTTTAAGCAATGTGTAGAATTCTTTCCAATCATTGAAAACAATTTGTAAAATCAAATCTTTTGAACAATGCCACCATTAAATTAAAATACCGTAATGATTGAAATGATTATATGACAAAATATTGAGAAGATAAATATTGAAAAAAAAATAAAAGAAAATCTTAATTATTTCTTCCAAATCATAGAAGTTTGGAAAAATATTCCTTACCCTCCGGCTGATGAGAAGGTCCATACAAAAAGTACAAGGTCCCTGTGGACCTTGACTCAACCGTCGGGTGTAAAACATTCGACAAATAGCGTAGGTAACACAAATTATTTTAAATTTATTTTGGACTAAGTCTTATTTTCTGATTTACTGCCAATTTAAAGATTTCAAACGTAGATTTCGAAATTTCTTAATTTAGGAATTTGGTTTAAGTTGACTAGGTATTCCATCCCCAAGGCAAGTTTGTTTGGCTTATTGTGGTACCGAGTGAGAAGAAATGTAGGAGAGAAAACAAAAGGGTGTAAGTCCCCCTAGGTAAGGTTAGGTTGAAAAGAGGTTGCAGATATTAATGCTATCACTTGCCGCACCGATTTTGCATAAGTGAACTCGTAGTCCTATGTAATCCATTATGACACCAAAAGCTATACTGACCTCCTTCATTGCCAACTCTTCCGCCCTTTCATTCCCTCTTACTTCGTTATGGACCGGCACCCAAACGACGCGGATTGTGCCATCCTAAGAGAAGGCGTTAATCTCTTTTTAACAATGCCAGACTGTTCGTGGCCTTACCCTCCTGGTTGTTATTGCTCTTACGGCCATTTTACTGTCCGTAAAGATGTTCACACTCGACGTCCTCGCGTTAGTACCACACCACCTCACGCATTCCATGATCGCCCGAATCTCCAGTCTAAAACAGATCTCAGTCCTTGGGTTCTCAATGTTGACCCTCGGGCCCACTCTGCCCCTAGGTTTGATCCATCCGTGTAACATGAACTTGCAGATGGCAATACTAGGGTTCCGTCAGTCCAAGACTGTTCCGCTGGCAGCAGTGGCTCGCACACGAAGTGTCGTCTCTGGTATCCGATCGGAAACCTCTTTCTTTCCTCCCAGATTTCCTATCCCCCCAGATTACACTGAAAAAAAAATTTTTAATAATTTTAAAGTTTCGAGCCAAATATTAGCAAACTTAATTTAAAGATGATAAATTTTCTAACTTGTTAAGGGTACATTCCCTTAGGTGAAAAATATTTCCTTTATACAAAGGATTTTTTATTTTAAATGGTACACTCAACTATAATTGTTACTCAAAACAGCAAAAATGTTTGTTTGTCAGTTTTTGTCGGCATAGGATGGGAAAGCAGACATTACTGCTGTTTAAGCAAACATTGGGCTGCTGTATTAGCAAACATTTCTTACTGCTATTTCAGCTAACAAAATCTGCTGTTTTGAGTACACAAGTCTGCTGAAAAAAAATTGTATACTACTTTTTATGGTAGCATGTTACTTGTTTTGATTACTCTCAGCATGATGCATTTTTTTAGAAATTTCGTTGGGAGAGATGATTTTAATTTGTGGAATATTACTGTAAAGAAGCTATCTGATCCATCCATTGGTAAACACTTCGAAATGCGGCTGAGCTACCTCGCACTTGTTGTTATTGCTCTAGTAATGTACACACGACTTGCATGGCCTTTTGTATCTAAAGAAGAAAGGTTATGGAAAGTCTACATTCAGTGGTGATTATAAAAATCCACTGAGACACTCATTTACATATGTATTCTATTTTTTCTTCTAACATCCCCTTTATAATTAGACAGCAGTCATTGTCAGCAAACAATAGACTTTTCAGCAGTAAACCTGCTACTCAGAAATTGCAGTACTACCGCTGTAATAGCAGAACTACTGCTACAATAGCAGCAAAATTAACTACTAATATTTAGCAGACAGTGTTTGCTATTTTCAGCAAACTTTTTTCTATGAGTGTATAACTCTGTGCAAAAATGTAGGGCACTAGGTTAACTTGAACTATTTTTGTCCAACGGATATATGAAGAGGCAATACTGTGCGCCGTAGTGGCAATCTAACTAAATTTGCCATGAACATAAAGGAACAAGGGTACTTCTCATATCAATGAGTCCAGTCCGATTATTGTTTAAGCTAAATGATAAGGGGCCTCCGTTTTTATGGCCAAGTTCGAACGTAGTACCGCAGTGTGACACCTCTTTGGAGAGAAGGCATAATACCCCACAAATGCTGCCAGCATTAGGAGGGGAAAACCACCGCCGAAAATAGTTTCTGATGGTCTCGCGAGGATTCGAACCCAGGCGTTCAATGTATAGCATAATACAACAAGTTCCATAAGGCACACAATCTTATACCAAAGCTAGACTCGAAAGAACAAAGGAGTTATTACGCTTCCACGAACGTGGTAAATTTCCGAACATCGCTTTCTATGGCGAGAAAAATTTCCAAATTGAGCAATTCGTAAATCCCAAAATGATCGTGTTTACTTAACCGAGCTCCCCTGTGAGAATTTTAGCTAACAAACAGCCACCAAAAGTAATTTTCCGTCTCATATGATGGTATGGGAGCTGTGACGGCCCTCGGCTGTCAACCGTTTTCATTGAGACTGGCATCAAAGTAAATGCGACTTATTATTGGGAAAATATTTTGGAAGCTGCTTTGGAGCCGTGGCTATACAAACATTTCGGCACCGCCGCATAAAGCACATGTAAGCCAAGAATGTTCCTCACTTTATTTCGTCTACACAGTGGCTGTTTAATTTACAAGTTACCAATCCGATGGACTTTTCTATTTGGGCTATTTTAGAAAGCCAGGATAAGGGCAAAAGTGAATGGATTCTGAAATGTACTTCCACTCATTCTTGTCATTTGAATTAATTTAAAAAAATATATTCACACATTTTCATGTCAGCTACCCTGTATGACAGTGAAGAATACACATGTGTATATGCTATATTCTGCACTGTTTAATATTTTGTACATTACTTTCCGAAAATTCTCCTGAATCGATTTGAGTTTATCTTTGCGTACATATATAATTTTTTGAAAGAAACAAAACCATTCATTGACTTTCCATTGCTGTGCAATCTTTTGTTGCCGAGATTTGCTGTGTGGGTGTTTGTGTGGCCCTCTCATTCTCTCTCTCCCTCGTACACACACTCTCTTTGCATGGCTGTGTATGCGAGAGTTTTGTAAAGGATTTTATTATGACCGAAAGTTTTTGGTAGAGCTTAAAGCCAAAATCACATTAAATAAATCTTTGCTACTAATTGCCATTTGCTGAAAAATTTAATTATTCACCATTTATTCGCAGAGAATCTTAATTCGGTCGTTGGGTTTCGCATGTAGATGGAAGTTATTGGGGGAGGATTTTGTTTGGGAAGTTTTATACATTGAAATGTTGATGATACCCTACATGCAGCTGTGGTGAACTAGCAAGAGATTTGTTTTAGAGATATATATTTGATGGTTTTATAGGTTAAACAGGGTACACTTTTTTAAGTTTAAGTTGAAAAACTTCAACAAAATATCTTAATTTATTTTAACATATTTACGGCAAATTTTCTACAACCACACAATCTTGTCATCAATTACTCTAGGATTAATTGAATTCATTAGTCTAAAAAAAGCATTTTAATTTTTCACATACTTTTCATTTACAATTTTTTCAAATGGTTGTTGTTGTATCAGTTTGTTGTGTTCCATCTTTAGTCTGCTTGATTCTGTTGAGTCGCAAGACCCAGAAACTCTGTGACTAAGATGGGGTGCGTCCACAGGGTACTGTGTTTAAGTCGAGTGGGTATGGCTGTGTAGTTAAACAGGTGACGTGTACCGTGCGGTCCCTGGTTACAATCGGGACATACATCTTGCACGTCGGCATCAATCCTTGCTCTGTAGGAGTTGAGGTGGCTGCATCTGCCGGAACGTAATTGGGCCAGAACTAATCTGGTTTGCCGGGGGAGGTCAATTTCCTCAGGTGCAATGGGAGGCGGTCGTTCTCCAAGGACTAAATTCACCCGGTTACCATTTACCGCATCATCCAGACATCAGGAACTATAAGTGTGTTCAAAGACAAGTTGAGGACAGTAGTAAGGTACTCAACTCCAGGTAAATCCAGATTCTTCAACATTAATGTAGAGATTCCGTCGGGTCCCAACGCCTTGGATGATTTGGCGCCACCGAAGACATTCATAGTAACTTCGGCCACGGTAAGTTGTGATGGCTGTTCTTCGGCTCGGGACCACGAACTCGGCGAATGGCTCTCCTCCTTGCCCTGTCACTCTCGGGATGAATAATAAATTGACGGTTGAACAACCAGGCGCATCTCTTCAGATCGGTCACGGTTACTTCGCCAAAAGTGACTGAGGCCCTGTTGGTGCAGGCACCTAAGACGGTGCCTAAGTTACATTGCTCCAAGTTTTCCAGCCAAAAATTCCGCTTATGTTCGTTGACTATTCTGTTTATTTCCAGACTCAGCTCGCTGATTCTGGGGTTAGTGGGGTCCATATAACGAATCCCATCACGCTCGTCTGTGAGTACCACTGCCTGCGCCGGGAAATTGGGCCGCACTTGGGGTATTCGACCGGCTGGTATAAAGCGAGCGGCTGCTGCGTTAATGATGTCTTGGCATTTCCTCTCGGTCACTAGCACATCCGAGGGGGTGTCAGTTCACTGAAGCGGCGATTGGTATACTCTCTAAAGCCAGCCCAATCGGCCTTCTTCTGATTGATAAACGTCCCATCCACTTTGTGTCGTGTGTTTTGGAATGTAACCCCGTCGCTATGTGAGGTACGTGGTAGTTGCTTAAATAATTTGTTTTTCTTATGCTCATTATTTAGCTTATCAAAAGCTTGATACCGCATATAGGGTATTTCCACAAACAATTGTGTGTAATTCAATTTAAGCTCAGCACCAAAAAGAAAAAAAAAAACAGAGGATATAGCATCACAGCTGATGGAACAGGACAATGGAGGGCAACCCCAACAACAATAATAACATTAACGTAATCAATAACAGAACAACAATTACAAAACAAAAAGGAAAATGTCAAAGTACACGATTATCAGCTCTCGGTCATGATTTGAATTTGGTTCATGCAAAAACAGCAACGAAGCAAAAAGGAAAACACAAACACACAGTCAAATGCATACATACAACGAATTGGTATATCAAAATACAAACCGCCATACATAAGTATCTTTGTTGAGTTGTTGGGGCTTACTGTGGTGTTGTTGTTATTGTTTGATTTCAAGAATACTGTTGGTTGTTTTTCAAACCGAAGAGAGGAAAAACGAAAAACCAGGGCATACAACAGAATCACAGGGGAATCAAGCCAAAAGTGAGAGAATGAGTGAGTGAGTGAGAAATAGATAGACAGAGAGCAAGTAGAAAGAGCGCGAGTATAAAATGTGGAAAGTAGTATATGGGGGGACTCTTGTATGTAAATATGGAAGCCATTATGGTTATTAGATTTTTGGGAGCATGTTGATGGGTGGTAGTATGAGCATGGTTGCGCTGTGATGGTGTGCTCTATACATCTTGCTGCTGCTCTTTTGTGGCTTGGCTTAAAGAGCAGCGGCGACATACTGTCGCTATGAAGAGGACCGACCAGCCGCAGCAACTGCAACAGCAGCAGGCAACAAACACTAAAAACCCCAATCCTCTGCCATCAAGAAGGACGAATCAAAGCAAGTACCAGAAGACTTTAGCAGAGTATTCAGTGCTGGTTTTGTTGCTACTGTTGTTGTTTTTATGGATGCTGTATGTTGTGTGGGGGGTGGGGAGTTCAAGTGGGTGGTGCTTTCACAGCCTGTTCTCTCCCCTTGGTATGTTACTTGGTTTTTATTCAAACTTCTTATAGATGATTCTAAAGCTTATACGGAAAGTCCAATGCTGCTGAAGTATTTGATGTCAGAGATGCCATTGAAAGGGATGATTTGGGGAAATTTGACACCCAATCTTTGTTTCGATGAAATTTTGTATTTAAGTGAAAATTTATCTTTATAGAACATTTTGCAGAAATTTGAGTTTTGATTTAAAAAGAATTTTCAGGAAATTGTATCCAAATAGAATTTTTTATATAAATTTAATTTTCATGGAAAATTTTGTCTGAATTTCATTTTCATAGAAAATTTTGAGGAAAATTTTGTTTTAAACAATTTTTTTGTTGAAAGTCGAACAAAACAACAACAAAACTTTAAAGAGTCTCAACATTTGTGGTGTATATGTATCAGGGGTGGGCTGCAATGATCCCGATTTCCGCCTTGCCAGGGCCTCATCAGACTGTGGTGCCTGCAAAAGATTACATGCTTCAACCTACTCACTAATTAGTTGGCTGTGCAGTGGTAGAAGCATGCCCTTTGAATGAGATATTGGGCACTTTGCACTGAAAATAGATATCAAATTCGTCCTTTATTCCCAACGGAAATGAAGTTCAGTTTAGGCGGTGTTTTAGGGCGCACTCCAAAACACTTGGCTCCAAAATTGGATATCAAATTCGATTTTTACTCTCAAATACCTTTCATTTGAGCCCCATATTGTCATTATGGGTCAAATAACCCATTTGACGTATCATTAGGAGCAAAAGCGCCACCTAGACTTGAAAGCAAATGTTAATGTCATATTCGAAAGCTACTCCTAAATACCTTTCCTTTGAGTCCCATATAGCTTTGGTCGGCTAATATGCCCATTTGGGTGTATTTGGAGCGGGTGACCTCCCATTATTTGGACCTAATGTTTTATGCCATATTTTTAATCTACTGCCTAATACTTTTTATTTGAGTCACATATTGACATGAACGTCGAATATATCGGTTTAGAAGAGTTTTGGAGTTTGGGGGGCCCGCTGGGTACTTGACCCAAATTTGAATACCATATTTGTTTTCTGATCTCCAATAACTTTCATTTGTTACCCTTTTTGTGCCCATTGGACCACTTTTGGATATGGGTGGCGTTTGTGGGGTAAGGAGGTGGATCCACCTCAATCCGATATCTAAAAATTACATAGCCTATGTTTCCTTCCAGACAAACGTACACAATCTACGAAAATTTTAAGAAAATCGGTTCAGCCAAGTATTATATAGTCATAATGGGTCTAATGGCGTTTTTGAGGGGTGACGTAACCCCCTATACTTCGATCTGATTTTGTTTGCGAAATTCGAAATCTACTCCCAAATACCTTTCATTTGAGCCCCATATTGAAATCAACGTCCAATATGTCTGTTTGGGGTAGGGGCGGCTCGATGGGAACTTAGACTCAAATTTAAATACAATATTCGTATTCTACTCTCTAATACCTTTCATTTGATACCTATATTGTCCCGATCGGTCCACTTTTGATTTTGGGTTGTGTTTTTGGCATAAAGGCGAGGGTCCGTCCCCCGTCCGATATCGAAAAATGATATAGCCTATGTTTCCCTCCAAATCAACCTACACAATATGAGAAAATTTTGAGAAAATCGGTTCTGCCGTTTTGCAGTCTATACGGAACAAACAAACCGAGTTCCATATATCCGTGATTGGCTAAAGTACTCGTTTTGGGCGTTTTTGTGGGGGTGGGTAACCCCCTATACTTCGAGATGAATTTGTATGCCAGTTTTGTTATCTACTCCCGCATACTTTTCAATTGATACCCATATTGTCCTTATCGGTTCACTTTTGATTTTGGGTGGTGTTTTTTGGGGTAACGATGGAGGGTCCGCCCCCTTCAGTTACCAACAAATTATAAAGCCTATTCCTACTTCTTGACCATATTCGTACTCTATTCTTGAATTACTTTCATTTGAATCCCATATTGTCCCGATCGATTCACTTTTATTTTTGGGTAGAACTTTTGAAGAAAGGGGAGGGTCCGCCCCCTCCCAATATCAAAAAATTATATAGCCTATGTTTCCTTCGAGACCAACCTACACAATCTGTGAAAATTTCAAGGTAATCGGTTCAGCCAACAAACAAACACAAATTGATTTTTATATGTATATATAAGATTGTCCAAATTTGGTTTTCATAAAAAAATTTTTGTCGAATTTAAATTTCATACAAAATTTCCTCAAGATATGATTTCCTTGAAAATCTCGCCGAAATTCACTCTTCATAGAAAATTTCGTCAAAATTATATTTTCATCGAAAATTTCCTCGAAATCAGGTTTTTGGCGAAATTGGCTTTCCATAGAAATTTTTCCAAAATTTGATTTTTTATACAATTTCGAGGAATTTAATTTTCAAAGTCAATTTCCAGTGGCGGGACCATTAGAAAAAAATTCCCTTCCTTATGATGGCAACATTTGTGAGATACTATGTCATGTAAAATCTTCTCTCCAAATAGGTGTCGCTCTGCGGCACATCGTTTGTTCCCGGCTATAAAAAGGAGGCCCCTTATCTTTGAGCTTAAAATTGAATCGGACTGTACTCATTGATATGTGGGAAGTTTGTCCGGTTCCTTAGTGGAATGTTTATAGGTAAAATTTGCATTTGCAGTTAATTTCCCCCAAATTTGGTCATCATAAAAAATATCGCCGAGCGTTGATTTTCATAAAACATTTCCTTGAAATTTGATTTTCATAGAAGTATTTTCAGAATTATTATTAATTTTTGTTCTCAGCCCGACAACACTGGCTGCTGGTCGCTTTGAAATTCTCTTTGCAGTTGTGTCATTGTTGCGGGTGAAAGGTTGAGTGGGTGGTGTGTTGTGATATAGATGATGATGGCGATGCTGGCTGGTGTTTGGTAAAGCTGAGCCAGCCACATTGGACTACGATGGTTGGTGGTTGATGATGATGGCCCGTAAATGGTGTCCTTTTAGGTATATAGTAGACAGGCGCACATACATTTGTACATATATACTCGTACATTAAAATATGAATCACTGTATCTTTGATGCTCAGTGCTTACAAAATCAGCAGCAGCAGCAACAACAACAATCACAGGGTAGCAGCATAAATTTGGAGGTGGGAGTATAACTTTGAGGATGTGAAGGAATATGGCTACGACGTCGACATCGATGATGATGATGATGATGAGTAGTCGTCTGATGACGACAACTTTACTTGTGCCGTGCTCTTTGCTCATTCCTGATTGCGGGTTAACATAAATTCAAGTGCACATACATTCCAACACTCAAACACACACACGCACAGAATCACATGCAAACACACATTGTAATGTGTTTTGTTGTAGTTAAGGGTTGGTTATCAATTCTACTTTTCTTTTGTAGATGGCGGTGGGTGGAATGGCGGTGGTGGGATGAAAAAGCCCAACTACACATTGAAATCCTCAGCTACAGCACCATCAACAACAACAACAAGCTTCTGTCCTGGAATTGTGTTTGTTGTTTGGCCTGGTGTGTTCTATGATGTTGTGATAAATCTCAGATCGTATATCGAAACGTTAACATCACGGATTCACATTTAACCTGTCGCTCGGTTGTTCACCATCGTCCTGACTTGGCTGCTGCTCCGGCATAGAAATGTGAAACAAGAGGCCAAAAGAAAGCAAGGAAGCCTGTAAAGTACACTGGATACTCAATTCCAAGCACATACACAAGAGCTGGCTGAGAGGCAGGAGGACTAATGAAAAATAAATTCAAAAATTAAAAATTGAAGTGAATTATCTCTCGTTCTCTCAGTCACCAACAACCAACCGACAACCACCGCAATTAATCACTTTCGAATTAATCCTTCGCCAGCAGAGTTCTTTTCTATATAACGGCGGCAGATGTGTTAGTTTGTGCCCATTGGTGTTGGTGTTTAAATTTAAAGTGAAAATTACAAAAAAAAAATTAAGGAATAATAAAAAAAATAAATTTAACAGAAAAGAATTTTAAAGAAAAAATTGTCATGATTTAAAAAGTGAAAGTGTGTGTTGTTTTTAACATTGACAAAAGAAAAAATAAAAGTGTTTTTCTAAAGGAATTTGTAATTTAAAACTTCTAAAAATTGGATAATCAAAAAAAATTTCAGTCCATTGGTGAATTAACATGAATAAAGAAGATACTGTGGCATTATCGCGTCCAATAACTCAAGGTAAATGTAAAAAGCTCTTAAGGCCAACCTTACCGACGGTATTTTTTGTGCAGTGTATAGTAATGTGAAATGGCTTTCGCTTGTGGGTGGTAAAGTAAAACGATGACAATGGTTAAAAATACGCGAAAGTCACAAACAACCCAACCAATTTTGCAATTTGCTCGTAATTTTTTTTTTTATCTTGAACAGAGGATATTTTAGGAACCCTTAATATTAGGTTAATGCGTCGGGTCAGCATATGAAGCTTGCAAAAAAACTGTTCACTGGATTAAAGATGGCGTTCCATAAAGTTGTTGAGCCCTGGAATTTTCGGACTCTCTCTAAAGGCGCCTTAAACGGACTGGCGGATGTAGTGGAGAATTACAAAATCGTTAATACTGCCATACAGGAAGCGATGGAATGGAAACAAATTGACCATTGTGTCCCTTAAGTGTCAAATTGAAGAATAATTCCCATTTTAGACACTTTTCAAAAATGTATTATTTTTAACTGAACACGGTCATATCATGGTAGAATCAAATTAATGACAGCGTCTTTAGCCCAAATGCTTTTTTTTTTTGCAAATTTGCCCATTAACAACATTCCATTTAGGTACAGGGGCAAACTTCTCACATACCATTGAGTGCTGTCAGATTCAAGTTTAAGCTCAATGATAAGGGGCCTCCTTTTATTGCCGAGTCCAAACAGCGTACCGCGGTGCGAAACCTTTTTTCCTAATGTTCTCGCCAGGTTTCGAACCCAGGCTTTCAGAGTCGTAGGCGTACTTGATAACATCTTAAGTCCAGCTAATTAGATTAGGTTAGGTTGAAAAGAGGGTGTAGATATAAATTCGCCCCATTCCACTATGGACATACACCAAAGCCAGTAATCGGCTTGTTGTGCCCTCTAAAAACTATAAAGTAACCTCTAAAGGGAAAAATTTTAAGTTAGGACTTCCGTGATACTTACAAAATCCTAAGTTGGTTTATATCTGGTATTATGTCTCCACCTAAGTGTCGGTATCCCTTAGACGCGAAAGCCCGGCAATGACAAAGAAAATGCTCCAAAGTCTCATCATCTTCCCCGCATGCCCTACACATGCTATCACTTGCCGCACCGATTTTACATAAGTGAGCTCGTAGTCCTATGAGTCCCGTTATGATACCAATAGCTATACTGACCTCTTTCTTGCTTCCTTTCAGTAATAACCTCGTCTTCTCACGAGGATTTTCGCGTCCTACTGACCGTTTCGCTGTTCCACAATGTTGCATGCGCATTCGTCGCCCACTCCCTTAACTCGGACTGCGTCGACCCGAAAGGCTTTGGGTTAATCAAGTTTATTGACGGCAGTCCTCTGGCCTTCACCGCCAAATCGTCTGTCATTTTCATTTCCCCTTACTCCATTATGGCCCGGCAGCCAAACGATGCGGATTTTGCCATACTGAGAGAAGGCGTTAATCTCCTTTTTACACTGCAAGACTATCCGTGACCCTACCGTGCTGGTTGCTATTGCCCTTATGGCAATTTTACTGTCGGTAAAGATGTTCAGACTCGAAGTCCTCGTGTTAGCACCACACCACTTCACGCATTCCGTGATCACCCGGATCTCCACCTGCAGGACCGTATTATGGTCATTCAGTCTAAAACAGATCTTAGTCCCTGGGTTCTCAATGTAAACCTCCAGGTCCACTCTGTCCTCTAGCTTTGATCCATCCGTGTAGCATGATCTTCCAGATGGCAATACTAGGGTTCCGTCATTCCAAGACTGTGCCGATGGCAGAAGTGCCTCGCACTCGACTTTAAGGTTCATCTCAGGTACCCGATCGGAAACCTCTTCCCTTCTCTCCAGGTTTCATATCGTCGCTTCGATTATACCGCGATTGTATGAGCTGCTAAAATCCTCACTCCATTCTAAGTCTCATAGCCGCGGTGGCTGCCTCACACTTAACCTGTATGTCAATGGGTTGTATTTCTAGAATAGTCTCCATTGCTCTAGTGGTCGTGGTCCTAATCGCTCTGCCTATGTCAAGACAACATGTTCTCTGAACCTACTGTATGGTCCTTATGTTGCACTTTTTCTCCATAGCAGTCCACCAAACTACTGAGGCTTAAGTAAGTATTGGTCTAATCATGTCCCTGTAGAGCCAGTGGACTATCCTAGGATTCAGGCCCCATTTTGAGCCTACGGCCCGTCTACATAGTGCGCAACATCTGTGAGCCTTCTCAGTACGCTCCTGAATGTGACACTTCCAATTCAGTTTTCTGTCCAAGATCACACCTAAGTATTTGATTTTGTCAGATATCGAAATCGTCTTAATGAGGAAACGTGGTGCGTTAAATTAGCCCACCTTCGTCTTTCTCGTGAATAGGCACATTTCAGTCTTCTCTGGGTTAACATTAAGACCTCTGGGTCTAGCCCAGTCATATGCCATATGCAAGACCCTTTCGGCCCTTCTGCATAGCTCGTTCGGATTTTTACCCCATAGAAGTATTATTACATCGTCTGCGATCCAGACGGGTTCAAGTCCCACCTCAGTCAGCATCCGTAATAGGTCATTTATGGTGGTCACCCATAGGAGTGGCGTGCCACAGGGCACGCCATAGGGGGGCACTATGGCGTGCCCAGTTGCGTTGTTGTAGTAGCCCGAGTCCGTCGATCCCTGGAAGTGAGAATAATCTGAATTGGATTATGGTCACTTGTACCCCAGTAGTAAATGCCGCCCCATTTACAGCCGTAACATCAATGTCACTAACACCTGAAGGACCATCAAAGGTTAACTTCTCGCTAGACATGTTCAACACACCGACGTCATTCAAGATCAACCATTCGCTGGGCAACTGCCCATGATGTCGTTTCTTATGACCAAGCGAATGCTGGTCGGCGCGACAGAGCAACCAGTGCTGCGCATACCATGACCCACCTCCTCAACTGCATTCTTCACGACTTTCGCAGAAGTGGACATCGCCTTTTCCTTTACAATCACCGACCACGTCCCCACCGGTTTCGCAACCGGCACAGAAGGGGTGACATCGACAGCAACAGGGGCAATAAACATGCCGGTATGTGCATTAACAATGGGGCACCAGGCACCGACTGAGCGACAGCCGGACGCCCACTCACACTGCCAGCACCCACCAACGTGCCCCGAGCGGCCATTGTCTACAATCTGCCCTTCAACCTCTCATTTTCGAGCATAAGATGCATGAGGGGACCCTCATACATCTCAGCATGCTAAATAATCTACTTGGCCACAGAGACATCATCATACACCAATACCCACTCCACTATCTCCCTTTTCCAAGGGAGTGAACACACTCCTACGCTCCCTACTCTCCCTCGCTGCCGCTATCTCTTTGGAGTGGAAGGCCCTCATCCGCTAACCTCATCCACCACACCATCAACATCAGGTGCCTTATCAACGACATCGGACCTCTTATCACCAGCTGACTTCACAACAGCTGTTCCACCAGCAGCCACCGCTATGCGTCCAGATGACAACTCACCACCCGACTTCTTCTCCACCACAGAGACACATACGCTGAGAGATCACAACTTCAGGCGTTTGCCGTCCTCCCCAGCACTCCCACTGAAGACCAACTCCTCTGACTCCGCCAACACGTACCACCGAAGAATCGGTACTCATCGCGGCGTCTCCCCACCTGCTCCACTGCCCTTCTTCCCATGTGTCCTCTTCACAATAACCCAGCAAAAAATGTTACCTGCCTTGGAAGCAATACGAAAATATTCTAGCATACTAATGCGCATTTCGAATGCTAAATAAGTATGCATGAAACTATCAATTATTGCAAAGTAATATTCCTTTAAAAAAAATTTTAAAATAATTTGAGTTTATCATACTTTTGTGCACTAATCTATTGCATACGGTATGCATGAAAAATAACTTCATAGTATAATAAAGACGGATTTGTTTTGCTTCCATATTGCTTCCGATCGGCGGTTGTGTATGTTAATAGCGATTTGATTTCAATGAGCGAAGTTCAAATGAAACACTCCACTATCATCAAGACCGCTTCACGAAAGCTAGAAATTAGCAAGATCTTTATCCGCGTGCTCTTGAAAAAAATAAAATCATCAGTTGAATTTACTATCTCGAACAAGAAGGTCATGGCGCTTGTTTGATTATACCCTACACCACTACTGTGGTACAGGGTATTATAACTTAGTGCATTAGTTTGTGACACCCAAAAGGAAGAGAGATAGACCCATTGATAAGTATACCGATCGACTAAGAATCACTTTCTGATTCGATTTAGCTATGTCCGTCTGTCTGTCCGTCTGTCCATGTTAATTTGTGTACAAAGTACAGGTCGCAGTTTTCATCCGATCGTCTTCAAATTTGGTACAAGCATGTTTTTCGGCCTAGAGACGAAGTCTATTGAAATTGGAAAAAATCGGTTCAGATCTGGGTATAGCTCCCATACATATGATCGTCAGATTTCAGTAATAAATTTGGCAGGAAGGATTTTTTTACGACTATCGACATTACTGGTGAATTTCATGGAAATCGGTTCAGATTTAGACATAGCTCTCATATGTATATATCGCCCGATTTTCACTCCTAGAGTCACTGCAAGCACATTTATTGACCAATTTTGCCAATATATTGCACAACGCTTTCCTCAATGACTACCACAATAAACATAGAGTTTGGTCAAAATCGGTTCAGATTTGGATATAGCTCCCATATAAATGTTCGTCCGATTTGCAGTAATATTGCAATAAAATGGTCTCTTGTTAGCCGAAATATATATATATATATATATATATATATATATATATATATATATATATCGCTCGATTTTAACTTCTTGAGCCACAGCAAGCGCATTTATTAATCCATCT
The DNA here is from genome assembly GCF_963082655.1 of Stomoxys calcitrans. Classification (NCBI taxonomy): domain Eukaryota; kingdom Metazoa; phylum Arthropoda; class Insecta; order Diptera; family Muscidae; genus Stomoxys; species Stomoxys calcitrans. The sequence continues at coordinate 143,005,173 of NC_081556.1, read as the reverse complement.
TGCCAACATTTTGCAAAAAATTTTGCTTTCCTCGACGACTTCCACTGTATTTGAGGACTTTGGTCGAAATCGGTTCAGATTTAGATATAGCTCTCATATATAAGTTCGTCTGATTTTGAGAAATATTGCAAAAAAGTGATCATTTGTTATCCGAATCTGTCGAAATTTTGCAAGAAGGATTTTCTTATGACTCTCAATATTACTGGTGAATTTCATAGAAATCGGCCCAAATTTAGATATAGCTGTCATATATGTATATCGCCCGATTTTCACTTTAAGAGACACTGCAAGCGCATTTATTGACCAATCACCAAAATTTTGCACAACGCTTTCCTCGACGACTACCACATTATAATTAGATATAGCTCCCATATATACGTTCGTCAGATTTTATGTAATTTGCCATAATGTTGTCATTTGTCAACCATAGTTTTTACAGTTTGAACATAATTGCTCGCCGAGGTCCATCAAAATTGGTTCAGAATTGGATATTGGTCCCACATTGTACTTATAGGGTAGGTGTAGGGTATTATACAGTCGGCACCGCCCGACTTTTGCCCTTCCTTACTGGTTTTAACATCAAATTGTTATTAACTTTATCCACCAGAGCTATGATTATAGCCAATTAATTAAGTAGGATCTTAACAAAATGCTAGAAAAATTTTCAAAATCCACCTACTCCCGAGGCACGTGTCTTTATTTAGCACGCAAGTGATTCCAAGCATTCAACATAAGCACTTCATGTCCCTGCCATAGCTTATAGACTCATAACTGTCTGATACCTACTCTTTCCCTTGGGGAACCCTTTCGTCAGAATACAAAATAAAACTAAATCTTTCAATCTCTTGCGAAAATTTCCATAAACGTGAAAAGCAAAGAATACATCCAAAGCGATACACAAAAGGGTTAGATTAAATATTCAAAATGCGTTTGAGGAAACATTTTCGTTTTGCCAACATGCCCTTCCTCTCCCACTCTCAATCTTGCTGTGTGTGGCTGTGAGTGTTGTTGTAAAGGAAAGCCATAAAAAATATTATTATAATGTCATTAGTCATCTAATTGAATTAAAATTTGACTCAATCAACATTCTTAATATTCATATCACAAAACAAACTGCAAATCGGTTTAGACGGAAATGATGTTAACACTTGTTATGCGTATCCGTATCCCATTTCCTAGAGGCGAGCCACTGACTCATAGCAGCTTTGAAGAAAGGGTGGCGTAACGAGAGTATAACAATAACAATCTGTGCAGATAGGCCAAAGAATGCCAGCTCTTATTTGCTCTCTGTTGTGTGCGGCTGTATGGGTTGGATATGTTGGGCTCTCGCTTGCACTTTATCATAAGTTGAAAAAATTAACTTGTGAAAATTCAAACATATGACATTAATCCCGACGGCATTAAACCGCAGTTGGTGTTTTTATTCAGCCTCAGAAAAGCCAGCCAGAGAAAACCCTTCACAGTTATAGAGGAGATGCAGTATAAGGCAGCATAGCCCAGCAGAAGTGGCAACAAAACTAATGATGGAATGAATGACTGGTAGTTATAGCGTATCCCTGCTCTATCTATCACCAGCGAGAAGGTTTTCTGTTTTTTTTCTTTCCTTTTGCCAGGGGTTAAGTGGCGTCGACTGCCGTTTGTGTGATCAGATTGTTTTTGATGGCATCAGAATCATGGGCTTCGCTTGAGCGTTTTATGCCATTATGAGGGGAGGAAGAATGGACGGACGGACAGATGGTTGGTGGCTGAGCACACATTGCACAGCAATCAAATTAGGGTGTGATGTGAAAACAATTGCCTTGCCGCTTTTTGCCGCTTACGTCCCCCGGGTAAAATTTGTTTGTTTGCAGATTTCGTGTGTAATGTGATGGTCTTAATGTTGTCCTAATTGAATGTGTAAATATATTCGAAGAGACCGTCACAAATTGATTGATAAATGTAACAAAACAGCAGCCAAAGCAATAACAACAACTACCAAACAAGTGGCTATGAGTGCAACGATGAAGGGTATGGTGAGTTATAGACGACTGATGCTTGTCGCTACATGTACCATATGAATTTTATGGTCTAATCTTTTTATGTGCCTTTGCCAGTCCGACAAAATTTTGTAGGTCACCTAGTCCTGTTAGCAACTTAGCTGCAAATTTTTAAAAATTTCTGACAAAAATTCTATTAAAAAACAGGAGGCAATCCTTTTTCATGTCAATGAGTGCTGTCCGATTGAAGTTTAAGCTCGATGATAAGGCATATCCTTTTTATAGCCGAGTACGAGCGGCGTGCCGCAGTGCGACACCTTTTAGGAGAAAAGTTTTTATAAGGGTGCCAGTAACTTTTTCAAATCGTCAGCGTCGGAAGGGGATAACGACCGTACGCCTGGGTTTGAACATAGGCAGACATGCTATGTGCCACGGTGGCCATCTAGCGCTTCAGCTGGAAACGTTTAAAATTTCGTGAAAAATGTTGCCATTCAAAAATGGTAGAATTTTTTCACATAGTTTTTGTTCCATTCCATTGTGAATAAGTTATGGTCACGCTACAGTTTTAAAAAATTGAGATATTGAGCTGAAGTTTGGCATATATACATATATTTTCCTTACGCAGGACCATATATATAGTTGCTATAAAGTCGATCTCCCGACTTGGGCAATTTAGCTCATGTAAGTCGCATTTATTACACTCATTAAAGAAAGCCTGCTTAAAACTGCAATTACTGTCTGTTGACTGTTAAAAGTTAATTTTGCTGAACATTTTTGAGAAAAAAAGAGGTTGCGGGAGGTTGTTGTTGTTGTTTATTGCACACGCTGTTTATTAAAGAGTTTTGAGCATAGGTAGCGCCCACGCGTTTAATGACATAGTAAAAAGGGTCATCGTTATTGTAAACAATACACAGCACACATGCAATATAAGCATAAACTAGGTATGAGGCACTAATGCGGCACTTCCCTGTTCAAAATACCTTTACACTGTTGTTGTTTCACTTTACTCCACACGAGCGATGGATTGTTTTTATATTAAAAGGGAAAATATCAGACCAAACAAATGGAAAAGACCCTCGTAGAAGCGCTGAATGAGAAGGGAGGAACGTTGCAGTAATGAATAGGTAAAGAAAAAAAAATGTTGGCACAGGCAGATGTAAGGAAATTTCCTGAATGAGATATTGACCAGAAGGCCAGATTTTGGGGAAGTTCGTGAATGAGATATTCACCAGTAGGCAAATGCATATGTGTATCTCAGTGTCTGTTTACATTCCACATGTCTTTTTTCATATAATATCGATATAAGCAGATATGAGTTACAAAGCCAGTAGGCACGACAGTGTGGGTACTAGCAGAGTAATAATATTTACGAGAGAGTTTTCGCCACCTTTCGAATTGTATACCAATGGCCTCAATGTCTTTGGGTAAAAGGATCTTTTGATCAAATTTTCAGTAATATTTCATAATTTGTCAAGGACATTAGCCCGAGTCCCTTTGGAAAAAAATACAAAAAATAATCAAAACACAATCAAAAGCAAAGAATTTTTATTTTCAGCTGTTTTTTTTCCAATTCTTCAGCAGATTTTTTTTTATTCAATTCAGCAGATTTTGTTAGCTGAAATAGTTATACGAAATGTTTGCTTAAATAGCAGCTATAAGTTTGCTGAAACAGCAATTAAGTCGGCTTCTCCTTTCTCAGCCAGCAAAAACTGTTGTCTTAGCAATCATTTTAGTTATTTTGTAGAACAAATTTTGTAGAGTGCCCGATTTCGCTGAAATACGTAAATTTGGAGTTGGACAAGGCCCTCGATATCCGGACCACATGTTCCAAATTTTTGGATATAGCTGCCACATAGACCGATGTGCGAATTTATTTTGCAAATGCAAATTTGCCCATTTATATTTCATTCAGAAACAAAAGCAAACTTCTAAAGATTCAAGTTTAAGCTCAATAATAAGGGAGTTCCTTTATTTAAAAGAGTCTGAACGGCGTGCCGCTGTATGCCACCCCTTTGGAGAGAAATTATTGCATGAATGTTATACCATTCTTTCAAATGACATAATTCCTCACAAAGGTCGCTAGCATTAGGAGGAAATAACCACAGCTGAAAGTTATTTCCGATGTTTTCTCCAGGACTCGAACCCAGGCGTTTGGCGCCATATACGGATGTGCCAATCTCTGCGCTATGGTGACCAATTTTCTTTACTTTACTCTAATTGGCTATGACAGAACATTTGTCCTATTAGCCGAACTTAGAATAGCGTTCTAAGCGCCACGATCTTCCGCGCTCCTTCTAAAATTTTAGATACCAAGTTTCGAGATGTCTTTCACCACTTTTCATCTGATTTTTGGTCGTCCCGGTTTGCGTGTATAACAATGCTCGCCTTCAAAAGACTTTTTGGGAACTTTTACGCAGAATCTTTCTCTCAAACACTCCGAGCACTGCCTCGTCTGTTCTCACAACTAGTTGGCAAACATTCTGTACCATCATCAGGGATTGGTTCTACAATATCCTCTTCGCCGCCATCGTCGGACACCAGTAACAGGACAAAAAGTTCTTTCCATATCGCAAGCACCCTGTCTGTATCAGTTACCAGATTTCCTTCTTGGTCTTTGCAGCAGGATGTGTTTCAACTAAGCCATTGATTTGATGTTTGATTCTTGGTAAAATTGTCGGACTTTATTCTGACTTTTATACATCTCAATTCTCCCACACTCACATCATTCCAGTTTCTTTTTCTTTCTGCGGAATAGAAGTTTCTCATCTCTCCTTTTTCTCCCCATACGTTGCTACTGATTGCGGAGTTGCTCTATATGCCCATGTATGCTTCAGTAGCATTTCGCTATTCTTGGTAGTACCATAGGTTGTTTGGGAGAAAGCTTCTGATACGGATTTCGCGACATTTTTCATGGATTGGGCAATGGATTGCCACTGCCCCGTTTTATTATGGGGACGAGGAGTACTTTCATCAAGCTGTTGGGTCAGTCGAGTGAAGTATGCTGTTGCCATCGGTTGTGTTTGCAACTTGAAATTTCCATCTTCAGTGCAGTGTCAGATCCTATTTTTCTCGCCATACTCACGTTCGTAGAAAATATTCTCGGTCTGCTCGTCCTTGTCTGTTTGTCGGGGTCATGGGCACAAATAAGGCTGATGTTGAAAAATTTGGCTTTTATGCGGATTTGAGCTAGCCTCTCATTCACCGGAGTAAAGCTGGAGACAAGGTGTTTCAATCGCCGACTTACCACAGATCTACAGCCAAATTAATGCCTCGTGTCATGGATAGTTCGTCACCCTTTTGTGTTGTTGTGGCACCATTCCCTGTGCATCGCACTCCTTGTATGGTGGTAATATCTACCTGTTACTTCTCCAATACATCCACTAATACGTATACTGTAACTTCTCTATAGAAAGTCCGAACATTCCAGGTGCAGATCATGGTCCTTTTTTCATTTGCGTGGTTCGTCAACGTTGGGGGAGTGCATTTTTAATATTCTTTTGTTACTCTGAGCAATGCTTTAAGTTGTCCAGGTGCGAGTGACTGGCCTAGCGCCATCAATCGCATGGGCGCGGCATCCCTCGATGCTGCGAGCCGCTTGCTCCAAGATCCGATCTGCCAATAGAAAACTAAAAAAGTGGATCCGCGAGTGGACCTTTTTCACCCTGGCCAGGACCAGGGGTGTATTTGAACTTCAGCTTTCTACCAAAATAGGCATAGGCCTTTAATGACACCTAAGAAAAGGCTCATTTTGTATGTGGAAAAGAAATAAAGATTGTGGGGCACATTAAGTCAGGGGGAATTTTATTTATATATAGAATTTTGAAATTATTTACATTATTTTATTTAATTTGTTTTATTTTTATTTTTTTATTTATTTTTGTTTTATTTTATTTTATATTATTTTTTATGTTAAATTTAAAATTTTGAAATTCCTTTGTCTAAAAAATAAGTAAACCGTTTTGTAACAATCCTCATGACAAACTGGGAATACTTTACAGTCCCGTAAAGCGTTCACCGCCTGACAAAATAGTGGTGGAAATTATGCTAAATAGGTTTTGTCGCCTGATGCATAGTTTGGTGCGAAGTAAAAGTGGCAGTGGCAGAAGGACACCCACCAGCCAGCCAACAAACCGAAGAGAGCACATTCAACATTTTGGCGAACAAACAAACAAACAAACAAACAACAACAATAATAAAACAATAAAAGCGACAGTAATAAAATTCAAATCAACTTAAAAGCGTACGGAGGCGGCTGTCTGCTTCTGGCGTATGATTTTTTTCCTCACGAAATTATTTTCAAAAATTTGCTACATATTTGCTATATGTGTGTCTTTTCCATTTGCAGATATGCCACCAAATCCCACCAGATTATGTTGTACACCGCCCCAGAATCGTTTGATGCCCTGGAATCATCATACGGCCGCTGCCGCCGCTGCTGCTGCGGCCGCAGCTGCAGCTGTGTCAAATGCAAACGACTCATCTTCCTCCTCCAACGGGGGTGGCGGCGTCGGTGGTGGTGGAGGTGTAGGCAATAGAATTTCAGGCTCGACAACGACGGCGACACCAGGATCTGGTCCAGGGCAGCAACAACAACAAATGCCGCCCACATCAACTGGCGTATCGACGATAGCAGCAAATGAAGCAACCTGCCTAACTGTGCCTCGCCAGAAAGTTCAAAATCTTGGTCTCATCTGTGTTGTATGCGGCGACACCAGTTCGGGCAAACATTATGGCATTTTGGCCTGTAATGGTTGTTCGGGATTTTTCAAGCGTAGTGTACGTCGTAAACTGATTTACAGGTTGGTATATTAAGCATACCCTGATATACAAACACCCACACCCACACTCAACCTCACACCCACATACATAGTTTTGTGTAAATAAAGACGATTTAATGCACATGAGCCTCCTTTGCACATTTGGAAATTCGTTTGGTTGGTCTTCTGTTGGCATCACTTAAGCAAATTAAATTCTGGTTTTGGCTCATTTAATTGAAAAATCACTTGACTGCCTGGCAGCAAAGGTCCGGCGACAATACGACAACACCATTGGTTTAAATTCGAAAAGTCAGAACTAATGTGTTAAACGGCTCAAGGATACCCAATGGTCGTCTCGTTCTTTTGGCAACATTCCCCTTTTTTGGTTTTTGCAATAACGAATTAATTTTAAGTTTTAGGATTAGGAATTAAAAGCGTATGAATCATGTGCAGAGCTTTTATTTGTGGAAAGTAACAATTGGCTTTAACGAAATTTATTTGCAAAGTCCTTTTATGCAAATGTGTCATTTGCATGACAGATTGCGTTACAAATCCCAATATTTGGGACTTTGTAACGTACGAAATGTATGAATTAAGCGAAAACGTTGGGAATATTTTTTTTTTGCACTTCAACCTTTTAGTCTTAGTGTGAAAAAGCATAACCCAAATTTGTGTTATTTTTTTGTTTTATCTTATTTTTTTATTTTATTTTAATTTATTTTATTTTATATTCTTTTATTTTATTTTATTTTATTTTATTTTATTTTTTTTTATTTTATTTTATTGTACTTTTTTTTATTTTATTTTAATTTTTAATTTTGCATACTTTTTATTAGTATAGGTCGGTTGGGATTGTAGTGGGCCAAATCGGTTCATGTTTTGGTATGGAGGGCACAACTCTTATTCGATTTGGCTGAAATTTAGCATGAGGTGTTCTATTATGACTTCCAATAACTGTGCCGAGTATGGTTTAAATCGGTCCACAACCTGATAAAGCTGCATATAAACCTATCTGGGGTCTTGACTTCTTGAGCGTCTAGAGCGTCTAGAGGGCGCAATTCCTATCCGATTTGGAAGTTATGACTTCCAACAACTGTGCTAAGTATGATTTAAATCGGTAGATAACCTGACATAGCTGCCATATAAACTGATCTTGAATCTTGACTTCTTGAGCCACTAGAGGGCGCAATTCTTATCCGATTTGGCTTAAATTTTGCATGAGATGTTTTGTTATAACTTCTAACAACTGTATCAAATATGGTTCAAATCGATGCATAAACTGATATAGCTGCCATATAAACCGATCTGGGATAATTTCTTGAGCCTTCAGATGGCGTAAATATTATCTGATTTGGCTAAAATTTGGTACTCCCAAGTCCTTCACCATACGTGTCAAATATGGTCTATAGCCTGATACAGCTCCCATATAAACCGATTTCTCCATTTTACTTCTTGAGCCCCTAAAGGGCGCAATTCTTACTCGAATTCGGCAAATGCGATCTATGGTGGAGGGTATATAAGATTCGACCCTGTCGAACTTAGCACGCTTTTACTTGTTTTATTTTATTTATTTTTTATTTGGTAAAATAGCTCTATTAATATTACCATTTTTATACCCACCACCATAGCCAGGGGGTATACTTATCTAGTCATTCCGTTTGTAACACCTCGAAATATTGATCTGAGACCCTATAAAGTATATATATTCTTGATCGTCTGGACATTCTGAGTCGATCTGGCTGTGTCCGTCCGTCCCTCCGTATATCGAAATCGGGATAGCGCTCCAAGGAATAATGATATCCGATGAAATTTTGCACCGTTACTTCTTATCGATGTACGATACAGCTTTCATATAAGCGTATGCCCAGTTTTAACTTCTTGAGCCCACAGAGACCTCAATTTTCATCGAATTTGGGTGAAATTTGCATAAGGACTTTTGTTTTGACTTTTAACTTCAGTATGATCCTAATCGGTCTATAAACTGATATAGCCCTGAGAGAAACCGATCGTCAGGTTTGACTTTTTGAGCCTCTTAAAGCCTCAGTTTTTATTCGATTTGGCTGAAACTTGGCACATGGACTTCTGTTCTGTCTTCCAAACTGGTATACCGGCCATATAAACCTACAACTTGAGACCATAGCAGCCGAAACCAATTCCCGATTTGATTGTTGTAAAATAATTCAAATACGAAATTAGTTAGGTTAGGTAAGGTTTAAGTAGCAGTCTGCCATCAGGCTCACTCAGACGTTTTCGTCCATTGCGATACCACAGGAACAGAAGGAGGAAGCTGCCTTCTAGTTCCTACCATTGAACCATCCAGATAGCTTCAAAAATCCCAATAACTTGCGAATGTTCACATCTGCTAAACCAGACAGGTTCTCAAATACATGAGAAGTGAAACTCCTTCCGACTGCTAGTGCGTGACACACACAGAAGGTGTTCTATAGTCTTTTTTTCTTCGATGTTCTTACAGCTTCTGCAAAAGTCGTTAGCTGGCAACCTTCAGTCTGTCAACATGTTTGCCGATTTGACAGTGACCTGTCATGACAGACACAATTACTGAGACGTCTGTTGTAGCCAATGACAGCAACGCAGTAGACCTCTTCAAATCTAGATGAGGCCACATAGTTTTGAATTGCCCACAGTCCCCTCTTTGTGACCATCATTGTAAGCTTACATGTCGCTAGAAGTATACCCACAGATTCCAGTATCCCTGTGATGTGTAGGGTAGTTCCTAGTCTCGCAAGCTTCTCCGCTTTACAGTTCCCTGGGATATCTCTGTGGCCCGGCACCCAGAACAGGTGAACTTAGTTAATAAAGGCAAATTTTTAGCGGATTCCATGGTGGTGGGTATCCAATATTTGGCCCGGCAGTACTTAGCACGTTTTTATTTGCTATATATATCAAAAAACCAAATCCAAAATTATATTCCACCACAAATAACCTAATTTTACCATTTAATCTGTGTTTAACTTTTGTTTATGAAATTTAACATTCTTAAGGGTCATATTAACTGCTTGCTATTCCTTCGTTTTTCAACTTAATCATGTAGTCATTTTTTTAATCTTGACCAGTTTATAGCAAAGTGAATTCAAAAAGCCAACTTATTTCTCCAAAAAAACCTCCTCACATCCTGATTACCATCTGCTGTATGTTTAGCTGTTATCCTTTTGTCCGTCTGTCCGTGCGTTGGAGTGTCGACAATATTGACATAAATTTATTATTTTGTAATGCGCCTGTTTTTCTGCAAATCACAAACGTCAAAATGTTTTTATCATTATCCTTTCCCCAGAGAGCATGAAGAGACTGACATAAAACTTAAGTGGAATACATTTGGCCAAATGTGACCGCATTAAATTTCGTAAATCACGTTATGCTATCCCCTGGCCCACGAACCCTCACTCAGCACACAAGCACGAACTGAGTAAGCGACGCGACAATCTAGAAGTGCCTAAGTGTCCCGGGTTTTTTTTGGGTGGTTTTTGTTAAATGTCCAAAAATATCCATAATCCCACAAAAGGGAAAAATCTCGGCAAAAAACCTGGCACGCACACAAACAATTACAGTGAGGGTGATGATGTCTTTGCTGCTGCTGTCTATACCGTGTATGGACCTACTTGTGGGTCTATATTTTGTCTATTTGAGAGGTGAGTGGGTGAGGGGATAAATCCTATCAACCTACTCCATACAAACGCACATGCCCCCCTTAAACGTGGAAATGCTTCATCAATTCAAGGCTATATTGATACCAAAACCCCTAGCACGTTTTTTCTCTCTCCTAGTTCGTTTCTTTTTAGCATTTTTATATCTAAAGGAATTTTTCCGAATCCAGGCAATACCCATAGACCAAAAAACAATCATCATTTCAACCCCCATTTCTTTTTCTTTGTTGAATTGTGGTGTGCTGGTGAGCTCCATCGATTCTATCAAATTCGATGATGGCGGCCGACCTCGCATGAAGGCAAAAGTTTGCCTTTGGCTTAAGCAGCTTTACGATATCAATTTGTATGTATGGCGCTCCATGCTTCTCCTCGCTCTAACTTCCCAACAAATTCAAAAGCAAAATTTTATTTCTTTTCATCCCTCCTTCCAGCACTTTTTGTTCTTCGATGGCTTGGCGTTAGAAGTTGGCAAATCGATTTATATTCCTATTGTTTTTTTTTTTCTTCTGTTTTCTTTAGAGTAGGAGGTATTGGTAAATGGATGGATGGGCTTATAAGTTTTAAGTACTGAATGGGATATTTTCTTTTTGATTTAATGACTTTTTCTTAAAAGCAATTGCAATGATTCCAAAGTAAGCGTTTGATCGAAACATCGAAATTGCGAATAAATTCTATTAAAATTGCTGATGGGGGAATTTAAAGAAATATTTTATTCAGAACGGTCTTAAACAAATCATAGAAGAAGAAGAAGTTAATCTATAGTTATCAGAGGTGGTCTGTATGCCGGTTTTTTAGATATTCGACCGTCAAAAAGTTGTAAAACGTCATATCTTCTTATATTGGGTTGCCCAAAAAGTAATTGCGGATTTTTCATATAGTCGGCGTTGACAAATTTTTTCACAGCTTGTGACTCTGTAATTGCATTCTTTCTTCTGTCAGTTATCAGCTGTTACTTTTAGCTTGCTTTAGAAAAAAAGTGTAAAAAAAGTATATTTGATCAAAGTTCATTCTAAGTTTTATTAAAAATGCATTTACTTTCTTTTAAAAAATCCGCAATTACTTTTTGGGCAACCCAATATATAACAAATTAAAGCGTGTTAAGTTCGGCCGGGCCGAATCTTATATACCCTCCACCATGGATCGCATTTGTCGAGTTCTTTTCCCGGCATCTCTTCTTAGGCAAAAAAGGATATACGAAAAGATTTGCTTTGCTATTAGAGCGATATCAAGATATAGTCCGGTTTGGACCACAATTAAATTTTATGTTGGAGACCTGTGTAAAATGTCAGCCAATTCGAATAAAAATTGCGCCCTTTGGGGGCTCAAGAAGCAAAATAGAGAGATCGATTTATATGGTAGCCTTTTCAGGCTATAGACCGATTCAGACCATAATAAACACATATGTTGATGGTCATGAGAGGATCCGTCGTACAAAATTTCAGGCAAATCGGATAATAATTGCGACCTCTAGAGGCTCAAGAAATCAAGATCCCAGATTGGTTTATATGGCAGCTATATCCGGTTATGAACCGATTTGAACCTTATTTGATACAGTTGTTGAAAGTAAGAATAAAATACGTCATCCAAATCGGATAGGAATTGCGTCCTCTAGAGGCTCAAGAAGTCAAGTCCCCACATCTGTTTATATGACAGCTATATCAGGTTATGAACCGATTTGAACCATACTTGGCACAGTTGTTGGATATCATAACAAAACGCGTCGTGTAAAATCTCATTCCAATCGGATAAGAATTGCGCACTCTAGAGGTTCAAGAAGTCAAGACCCAAGATCGGTTTATATGGCAGCTCTATCAGGTTATGGACCGATTTGAACCATACTTGGCACATTTGTTGGATATCATAACAAAACGCGTCGTGTAAAATTTCATTCCAATCGGATAAGAATTGCGCACTCTAGAGGCTTAAGAAGTCAAGACCCAAGATCGGTTTATATGACAGCTATATCAGGTTATTTACCGATTTGAACCATACTTGGCTCAGTTGTTAGATATCATAACAAAATACGTCGTGCAAAATTTAATTCCAATCGGATAAGAATTGCGCCCTCTATAGACTCAAGAAGTCAAGACCCCAGATCGGTTTATATGGCAGCTATATCAAAACATGAACCGATTTAAACCATACTTAGCGCAGTTATTGGAAATCATAACAAAATACTTCGTGTAAAAATGCATTCAAATCGGATAAGAATTGCGCCCTCTAGAGGCTCAAGAAGTCAAGACCCAAGATCGGCTTATATGACAGCTATATAAGGTTATGGACCGATTTGAACCATACTTGGCACAGTTATTAGATGTCATAACAAAACATGTCGTGCAAAATTTCATTCCAATCGGATAAGAATTGCGCAGTCTAGAGGCTCAAGAAGTCAAGATTGGTTTATATGGCAGCTATATCAAAACATGGACCGATATGACCCATTTATAATACCAACCGACCTACGCTAATAAGAATTAATTGTGCAAAATTTTAAGCAGCTAGCTTTACTCCTTCGGAAGTTAGCATGCTTTCGACAGACAGACGGACGGACATGGCTAGATCGACATAAAATGTCGCGACGATCAAGAATATATATACTCTCAGTCTCAAACGAATATTTCGAGTAGCTACAAACAGAATGACGAAATAAGCATACCCCCATCCTATGGTGAAGGGTAGAAAAATCAATTTGTGTTTGTTTGTGTATTCCTTATAGACTCAGAAACGGCTGAACCGATTATCTTGAAATTTTCGCAGATGGTGCATAATGGTCCCGTGGTGGAAATAGGGTACTACATTTTTTGATATCTGAAGGGGGGCGGACCCTACCCTAATTTTCAGAAACGCCAAATCTCGGAGATGGGTGGTGCGATTTAAATAAAATTTTGTATGCTCTCTTATAGTAACCTATAAACAAAAATTTGGTATCCAAATTTCCGATGGGGTACCTAGGGGGCCGCCCCACCCCCAAAACCTACCAAATATATATATATATAGTCCAATCACGACAATATGGGACTCAAATGAAAGGTATTTAAGAGTAGAAAACGTATGTGATATCCAATTGTTGGATCAAGTGTTTGGGGGACCACACCAAACCCCAAATCCCCTTAAATCGGACTTATTTACTGATAATAGCAATATGGGATACAAGTGAATGGTATTTGCGAGTAGATTACGAATCTGATATCCAAATGTGGGACCAAGTTTCTGAGCGTCCACCCCTTCCCCAAAACACCCCCCAAAGGGGACCAATTTACGACCATAGCAATATGGGGCTCAAATGAAAAGTCTTTGGGAGTAAAGCACGAATCTGATATCAATATTCGGGAAAAAGTGTTTATGGGCCACCCCAACCCCATAAAACCACCCAAATAGGACGTATTTGCTGACCATTGCAATATGGGGCTCAAATAAGAGGTATTTTAGAGTAAAACAAGAATCTGATATATATTTTCAGGGCCAAGTCACTGAGTGGCCGCCCCATCCCTTAAAACAGCCCCCAAAACGATCATGTTTCTCGACTATGGAAATATAGGGCTCAAATGATAGGAAATTGATATCAACATTGGGGACCAACTGTCTAACCGACGTCCCTCCGGCAAATAGGACGTATTTGCTCACCATGACAATTTGGGTCTTAAAGAGAGTGGAGCTCGATGTTGATAGTTTTTAGGGCCCATACCCCAAACAGGACATATTTGCTGACTTTTGCAGTAAGGGATTTAAATAAAAGGTATTTGAGATTAGCAAATGTATTTGATTTCCAATTTTGAGGCCAATGGCAATATGGGGTTCAAATAAATGATATTTGAGTATAGATCACGATGCTGATATATTTCCAGGGCTCAGTGTTTGGGCGACCACCTCACTCCCCAAAACACCCCTAAATCGGACATATTTACCGACCATGGTAATGTGGGGCTAAAGTGAAAGGTATTGGGGAGTAGAGCACCAAATTGGTACCCACTTTCGGAACCAATTTTCTGGGTGTCTACCCTTTCCCCAAAAACAATCCACAAACAGCAATAATTTACAGAATATCTCTCTACCTTCTGGGTGTTACAAACGAATGCACTAAGTTTTAAAAGCCTGTACCACAGTAGTGGTGTAGGGTATAATGACAGTTTTGCCAGAATTTAGCCTGTACATGCTTGAATTAAAGAAATATGTAATTCGCATTTGGGGGATCCATTTTCGAAATGAATTGGAATTTTCTTTCGTTATAAATATGAATCGACAATTGAGTGCTTTGATTAATTTCATACAGGGATTAAGTTAATATATCCCTCAGAATGTAGCTTCACTTTCAATTGAACCAAAATTTTCGACACATGTCAACACATGAATGGATCGCCACTCGCCAAAGTTTGTGACAATTGAGTGGATGACTCCATTTGTGTGCATAGTGGCATATCGCAGATATAATCAAACAAAAGGTTAACAGGGTCTTAATGAAATAATCTTCAGTGTTAAGCTTAATTTCATTATCATCAACATCACCAACATCGTCAAACTCATCAAGAGCAACAAAATTCGGCCACATGCAAAGGCAAAGAATAGAATCACTCGAGGACAAGCAAAAACCTCCACTCACCAAGTTTTAGCCAAATGGTTTTTGAATATGAAGAAGCAATCTTTTGTTTAGGGCTTTAGATACAATGGCCTTTGAATTATGGTCGAGAGTAGAGTTGGTGGAATAGTCATAGAATAATAGACATGAAAACCTGCAAAGGCTAAAAGTACGCATGTGATGAGTTTTAATTTCATCTCAAGTGGTTGGTAGTTGTAGCCATTGTTTGGGAAGGTTCTTCCCTTCCTATTGTTTGGTAGATAATTTGTAAGTGGCAAAAAAGCAATGAAACAAGTCTCGCATCAAAAATATAGACCAGGAAGAGAGAATGAGGATGTGCTTGAAGCATGCTACGCAAAACATCAACAAATGTTGCAATTTTTGGATTTTATACCAAATCACCATACTGGAATAATTGAATCTAGGCTTTAATCGAAACAAATTACCAACGACAATAATCGAAGTGGAAATTTTTATATTTTGATTACAGATGTCAAGCGGGTACCGGTCGCTGTATTGTCGACAAGGCTCATCGCAATCAATGCCAGGCTTGTCGTCTCAAAAAGTGCCTTCAAATGGGAATGAATAAGGATGGTAAGTTAAAGATCATGATTTTTAAAGAAATATTTTCAATATTAGAAGTGCAAATTTTGCTTGTTAATATTGGGTTGCCCAAAAAGTAATTGCGGATTTTTTAGAAGAAAGTAAATGCATTTTTAATAAAACTTAGAATGAACTTTAATCAAATATACTTTTTTACACTTTTTTTCTAAAGCAAGCTAAAAGTCACAGCTGACGACTGACAGAAGAAAGAATACAATTACAGAAAAAAATTTGTCAACGCCGACTATATGAAAAATCCGCAATTACTTTTTGGGCAACCCAAAAGTACGCGTACATACACTAATAGGAAAAATATATTGCAAAATCATGCACCAACGTTGTCATTATCGTATGGCGTTGTTGGAAATATTGTCAACAAGCGTGAATAATTTTATGAACACGCGTTGTTGTTTCATGCACTCACCGTTGTGAACATCATCTCTACGAAATGTGTATGTATACCAAACTTAAGTTGAAATGACTCTTAAAACATTGTATGTGTATAGCCGCGAACACAGGTTCGATACTCATCGGCACACAAAATCATTTTGCAATCTTTTATAAAACTGTGCACTAGGTATTGTCAGAATGTGAACGGCTGTTGACGTTTTGTTCAACATAACTGTAAAAATGCAAATTTTGCCCATGAACATTCCACTAAGGAACAGGGGCAAACTTCACACATATCAATGAGTGCAGTCCGATTCAAGTTTTTAAGCTCAAAGATAAGGGGCCTCCTTTTTATAACCGAGTACGAACGGCGTGCCGCAGTGCGACAGCTCTTTTGAAGAGAAGTTTTACAGGGCATAGTACCTCACAAATGTTGCCAGCATTCGAAGGGGAAAACCACCGCTGAAAATTTTTTCTAATGGTCTCGCCGGGATTCGAACCCAGGCGTTGATTCGAACCCAGGCTAACCTCTGCACTAAGGCAGCCTCAACATAACTGTCTATATGGTGGTTGATCTAATAACATCTGTGTGTTGATTCACTTTTGTGAACGAATGTGGTCACTTTTTAAACGCCGAGCTTGATTTTTTCTAAGGATGTAGTCTTCATCGTTTGTTAGCGTTAGAGGGCTTTCAAAAGATGGAAGGCCGGACATTGCTACATCGCATTTGAATGCCATGGAGACATATATCATTATCTTGAAGTGTTACATACGAAATAACAAAATTAGTATGCCCTCTTCATCCTGTGGAGGACAGTTTAATGTAAAGAAAAGGAACAACCAATCAAAATGTATTCGCTTTGCACATCTATTAGCAAATCAAGAGATTGAGTTTTATACCCTCCGCCATAGGATGGGGGTATAGTAATTTCGGTATTCTGTTTGTAACACCTCGAAATATGCATCTAAGACCCCATAGAGTATATATATTCTTGATCGTCATGACATTTTAAGTCGATCTAGCCATGTCCGTCCGTCTGTCCGTACCTCTGTCTATCGAAAGCACTCTAACTTTCAAAGAAGTAAAGCTAGGCGCATAAAATTTTGCACAAATACTTTTTATTAGTTTAGGTCAGTTTGGAAATGGGCCAAATCGGTCCATGTTTTGATATAGCTACCATATAAACCGATTTTCGATCTTGACTTCTTGAGCCTCTAGAGGGCGCAATTCTCGTCCGGTTTGGCTGTAATTTTGTACGTGGTGTTTTGGTGTCACTTTCAACCACTGTGCTAAGTACGATTTAAATCGGTTAATAACATAGTATAGCTGCGCAAATCGGTTCATAACCTGATATAGCTGCCATATAATCCAATCTTGGGTCTTGACTTCTTGAGCCGGTAGAGGGCGCAATTCTCATCCGATTTGGCTGAAATTTTGCATGAGGTGTTTTGTTATGACTTTCAATAGCTGTGCTAAGTATGGCGCAAATCGGTACATAACCTGATATAGCTGCCATATAAACCGATCTTGGGCCTTGACTTCTTGAGCCGGTAGAGGGCGCAATTCTCATCCGATTTGGCTGAAATTTTGCATGAGGCGTTTTGTTATGACTTCCAATAGATTTACACGTTGTGTTTTGGTATCACTTCCAACAACTGTGTCAAATATTGTTTAAATCGGTCTATAGCCTTATATAGCTGCCATATAAACCGATCTTGGATCTTGACTTCTTGAGACTCTAGAGGGCGCAATTCTCGTCCGATTTGGCTGTAATTTTGCACGTGGTGTTTTGGTGTCACTTCCAACCACTGTGCTAACTACGGTTTAAATCGGTTAATAACCTGGTATAGCTGCCATATAATCCAATCTTGGGTCTTGACTTTTTGAGCCCCTAGAGGGCGCAATTCTCATCTGATTTGACTGAAATTTTGCATGACGTGTTTTGTTATGACTTCCAACAATTGTGCTTAGTATGGTGCAAATCGGTACATATCCTGATATAGCTGCCATATAAACCGATCTTGGGTCTTGACTTCTTGAGACTCTAGAGGGTGCAATTCTCATCCGATTTGATTGAAATTTTGTACAACTTGTCTCAAGACATTCAACATACGTTTCTAATATGGTCTGAAACGGTCTACAGCTTGATACAGCTCCCATATAAACCGATCTTCCGATTTTGCTTTTTGAGCTTCTACAAGGTGAAATTCTTATCCGAATGGATTGAAATATTACGCAATGACTTCTACAATGTTAAGCATTCAATTCATTTATGGTCCGAATCGGACTACAACTTGATATAGCTCCAATAGCATAACGATTCCTATTCATTATTCTTTGTTTGCCTAAAAAGGGATACCGTGCAAAGAACTCGACAAATGCCATCCATGGAGGAGGGTGCATAAGTTTCGGCCAGGCCGAACTTAGCACGCTCTTACTTGTTTTTTTTTAGTTTTAGCAAAAATTTACTCTTCGATATCCAGTCTCTGGATTGAAAACAAATTCAAATTAAAAGCCCCTTCGACTGCTTACTCTCATAAATGCTTTAAAACTCCCACCTACACCTATATACAAACCCAAAGGCAATGAAGTGTAAAATGATGAGCGTTATGAATGTTAATGATGGACCGTAGTAAGCCCAGCCAAAAACGTGGTTTACCACCATTTTGCTGTGGTGCTTTGAACGTGGGAGGTATGGAGCTCAATGTGGATGGAGCTGTAGTGTTTTTGTCTTTAATTGCTATAATTGCCATCTACAAATAACGACACGTGCCCCTTAGCTTGCTTGTTGTAGTTGTTGTTGTTGTCTTTTAATTTGAAAAATGAGTGTCTCTTTTAAGTACGAATCATTGTTGCGTGTAAATTGTATGAAACTGGTCACAACACGGTGTAATGATGGTAAAATTATATAAGCAATAGCCTACAACCCCTTTGCCTGTAAGAATGAATGAAGGCACAGTGGAAACAAAAAGTTGAAATGTTGATACAAACAACAATTAGGATCGTATTAACAAAACTAATGAAGCCTTAAATTTATTTGACAGTTTTTTAAAGGAAATCTGTAAAATAACCCTATCAAAGCAACATTAAGTTTTGTGAATACCGGTGCGAATTAGCGGCCAATTGCGATATGCTCTGCATTCTCCAAGGTTATGGAGAGTATGGTTAACCATCATCTTGTCAGATACTTAGAGTCCAATGGCCTTCTTAGCGACAGACAGTATGGGCTCTGCAGAAATCGCTCTACGGGAGACTTGATGGCATTTTTGTTGGAACGATGGAGTCGCTCTATCCGCTAGTTTGGTGAGAGTAAGGTCGTGGCTCTGTATATCTTCAAGGCATTTGATAGGATCTGGCACGGTGCACTTTTATGAAAGCTTGTCGCCTTTGGAATCGGTAATAACTTCGTTCGATTTATAACGAGCTTTCTCAGAGATTTTAGATGGGTTCTCATCCGATGAGTATACGTTGACCGCAGGTGTGCCACAAGGCTCTGTCCTTTACCTTTCCCCTTCCCTTTTTCTTAATTTCATTGATGATCCATTGGGTCAGACTTTTAATCCAGTCTACTCATTTGCCGATGACAGTACTCTGTGTCATTCATATTCATTCGACCATAGGCCCAGTCCTCAAGAAATTGTGATCAGGAAGCGCATTATGGATGAGATGCTCTCCCAGGATTTGTTGGCCATTTTCGAGTGGGGTAGAATGAACAGAGTAGACTTTAACGCACTGAAGACGCAGTGATGTTTCTTGTCTCACAAGCGATTAACTGACCCACTTCAATCGTCGATATCTATCAACGGTATAGATATTGAACAGTCAGATGCTCTTGATGTTCTGGGAATGAAGATACAATGTGATATCCGTTGGTCAAAACACGTATACGAAGTGTCGAAAGAAGCATTCAAGTGTTTGGGCTTTCTTAAGTGGTGCAAGAAATATTTCACCTCTTCTGATCTTCGCGACTATCTATACTACCTACATCAGGCCGAGGATGGAATATAACTCTCATATATGAGAAGGAGCTTCAAAATCATCCTTGGAGCTACTTGACCGCGTCCAACGGAGAGCGATGGTGTTGATTGGGGACAGTAGGGTATCCAACTCAATTGCTTCTCTTGAACATCGTCGGAATGTGGTCCATTTGTTCGACCAGACCTCTGCCTTTAAGGTGCCTGTCAAAAATTTTTAAAGTTGGTTTTCGTTGAGGTTTGATTTTTTATTGGAACACGGTTGGTCCTCGAACTAAGAATATCCACTGTTATACCTTGCAACCATAAAGCTAGAATTTCGTCGCTTCATTAAGTTAAACCCACATAAATTAAACACAAGTAAGAGCGTGCTAAGTTCGGCCGGGCCGAATTTTATATACCCTCCACCATGGATCGCATTAGTCGAGTTCTATGCGCGGTATCTCCTTTTAGGTAAACAAGGAATATTGAATAAGAACTGTTATGCTATTGGAGCTATATCAAGTTATAGTCCGATTCTGACCTTAAATTAATGCTGAACATTGTTGAAGTTATTGTGTAATATTCCAGTTTATTCGGATAAGAATTGCGCCTAGAAGGGGCTCAAGAAGCAACATCTGGAGATGTTTATATGGGAGCTGTCTCTCGATTGATGATCGATTCAGACCATATTAGACACGCATGTTGAAAGTCATGGGAGAAGCCGTTGTGCAAAATTACAGCCAAATCGGATGACAATTGAGCCCTCTAGGGGCTCAAGAAGTCAAGATCCCAGATCGGTTTATATGGCAGCTATTTCAGGTCATGAAATTATTTGCGCCATACTTAGCACAGTTATTGGAAGTCATAACAAAACACCTCACGCAAAGTTTCAGCAAAATCGGATGAGAATTGCGCGCTCTATTGGCTCAAGAAGTCAAGATCACAGATAGGTTTATATGACAGCTATACCAGATTATGAACCGATTTGAATCATACTTAGCACTGTTCTTGGAAGTGATACCAAAACACCACGTGCAAAATTTCAGTCAAATCGAACGAGAATTGCGCCCTCTAGAGGCTCAAGAAGTCAAGATCCAAGATCGGTTTTTATGACAGCTATACCAGATTATGAACCGATTTGAATCATACTTAGCACAGTTGTTGGAAACCATGACAAAACACTACGTGCAAATTATAAGTCAAATCGAACGAGAATTGCGCTCTCTAGAGGCTCAAGAAATC
The DNA here is from genome assembly GCF_963082655.1 of Stomoxys calcitrans. Classification (NCBI taxonomy): domain Eukaryota; kingdom Metazoa; phylum Arthropoda; class Insecta; order Diptera; family Muscidae; genus Stomoxys; species Stomoxys calcitrans. The sequence goes on along the minus strand of NC_081556.1, from coordinate 142,984,013 downwards.
AAGATCCAAGATCGGTTTTTATGACAGCTATACCGGATTATAAACCGATTTGAATCATACTTAGCACAGTTCTTGGAAGTGATACCAAAACACCACGTGCAAAATTTCAGTCAAATCGAACGAGAATTGCGCCCTCTATAGGCTCAAGAAGTCAAGACCCGAAATCGGTTTATATGGCAGCTATATCAAAACATGAACCGATTTGGCCCATTTACAATCCCAACCGACCTACACTAATAAGAAGTATATTTGCAAAATTTCAAGAGGCTAGCTTTACTCCTTCGAAAGTTAGCGTGCTTTCGACAGGCAGATGGATGGACGGACAGACGGAGGGACGGACGGACAGACGGACGGACGGACAAGGCAAGATCAACTTAAAATGACATGACGATCAAGAATATATATACTTTATGGGGTCTCTGACGCACATTTCGGGGTTTTACAAGCAGAATGACGAAATTAGTATACCACCATCCTATGGTGGAGGGAATAACGAATATTTTTCGCGATTTTATTTTTGATAGTACCACTGTGCCTGCGACAAAGATTTATCATTTCTTGCTCATCGATGGTTGCTGTTGTTCATTTTCCTTGCTCACTGAAAGCATACGTATTTGAATTTTTTTTTGTATTGTTTTTTTTCTGCTATATTTACCTTTGTGGAAATTTCTTTTTTGTGGTATAATTTTTTGTGGTATTTACTTTTGGAGGTATCCTTGCGGTATGCTGTGCGTAAGCGAAGGATAACAACAATTTATTGATGTTCTTTGGTTGGCTGACTTTCATGTTTATTTTTAAAGTATTTTCTCTCCTTTTGTTCATTCATTTGGAAACATTGAACAACACCAACAATGGCAGGAGCCGTAGCTGAGGCATCATAAGGACGAATGAAGAATGGCTGGTTGGATGGATGGATGCTTGAATGATGAATGCCTTTTTTTGATGTAGTTGGTTGAGTTGGTTGGTGGGTAGTTAGTGTTGGCTGTTGGCTGCTGCCGCTGTGGGCTTGCATAAGTTTGACTCAGCATGCAAATTATTTAACCAAAGGATAATATGGCTCTCTTTTTTGTCTATCGCCTCCCGAGTTTGTTTGCCTTTGATGGTGGTTATACTTTGTGTCCTTTTTATGATGATGAGACGACTATGTTAACGGCAGACACAGCCATTGATGATGTTCAATCAACCTGACTACAAAAAAAAATATGACATATTTACTTGCTTGCCATGTGGAGGCTATGATGTCCTTTGCATGGTTGGCTGGTGGCTTGTGCGGTTGCAGATGATGTTTAAAGGTTGTCTGGTTTAAGATTTTCCTTCTTTGTTTTTGATTTCCCATCAACTTGTTCTCGTTTAACTATATGCATATGTTTCCCCAGCAGTCAGCATGCCATACATATCATTTATTTTAATCGATCAGAGTGGGAGTGAAGTTATGGGATGGCAGAGATTTTGCGGAAGGATGAGAAGGGCATACATTGTGGGTTTGTTTAAACAAATTTTGCGCTAGAGTGATTGCGAACGCAGTTCGAGTTATGATGGAAGACATCAGAATTTTGTTGTTCGCTGTTCATCGATTTTATTTATTGTCCATATGACATATGGGAAAATAGCCGAACGAACTTACATTCATTTTTCTGACAGTAAAGGTTATTCGTCTGCACAGAATGTTGTGTGATTGACATGAGAATGGCAAACAAGGTAAAACAAACATTGTGTCTCATTTTTCCTTGTATTATATTATGGATTAATTTCATATGCAGGCGGAATAATTTTTATGTCATAAATAAAAGTGTATAACATTACAAAACTATTGGAGACTGAGAACGACTACATTTTTTGCTATATAAAATCAAAAATAAAAAAAACAAGTAAAAGCGTGCTAAGTTCGGCCGGGCCGAATCTTATATACCCTCCACATTTGGCGAGTTCTTTTCCCGGCATCTCTTCTTAGGCAAAAAAGGATATAAGAAAAGATTTGCTCTGGTGTTAGAACGATATCAAGATATGGTCCGGTTTGGACCACAATTAAATTATATGTTGGAGACCAGTGTAAAATGTCAGCCAATTCGAATAATAATTGCGCCCTTTGGGGGCTTAATAATTAAAATAGAGAGATCGATTTATATGGGAGCTGTATCAGGCTATAGACCGATTCAGACCGTAATAAACACGTATCTTGATGGTCATGAGAGGATCAGTCGTACAAAATTTCAGGCAAATCGGATAATAATTGCGACCTCTAGAGGCTCAAGAAGTCAAGATCCCAGATCGGTTTATATGGCAGCTATATCAGGTTATTAACCGATTTATACCTTATTGGGCGCAGTTGTTGGATATCATAACAAAATACTTCGTGTAAAAATTCCTTCAAACCGGATAAAAATTGCGCCCTCTAGAGGCTCAAGAAGTCAAGATCCAAGATCGGTTTATATGACAGCTATTTCAGGTTATAGACCGATTTGAACCATACTTGGCACAGTTGTTGGATATCATAACAAAATACTTTGTGCAAAAATTCATTCAAATCGGATAAGAACGACGATCGCGACGATCAAGAATATATATATACTTTATGGGGTCTCAGACGAATATTTCGAGTAGTTACAAACAGAATGACGAAATTAGTATACCCCCCATCCTATGGTGGAGGGTATAAAAAATTCATCCAAATTCAATTTTGATTTTTATACCCTGCACAACCACTGTGGGTGCAGGGTATTATAGATTTGTGCATTTGTATGCAACGCTCAGAAGAAGAAGAGCTAGACCCATTGATTAGTATACCGATCGACTCAGAATCACTTTCTGATTCGATTTAGCCATGTCCGTCTGTCCGTCTGTAAGTCCATGTATTCTTGTAATCAAAGTGCAGGTCGTATTTGTTTTTCGATTGTCACGAAATTTTGCACATGCCACTTTTTTGGCCCAAGGACAAACGCTATTGATTTTGAAAAAAATCGGTTCAGATTTAGATATAGCTCCTATATATATCTTTCATCCGATTTGGCTTTTTAAGGCTGTATAAGCCACAATTTTGGTCCGATCTTTAAAATATTTTGCACGAGGTGTTTTATTTGTCCTAATATGTGTGCAAAATTTCATAAAAATCGGTTCAGATTTAGATATAGCTCCCATATAATCTTTCATCCGACATGGACTTTCATGGCTGTAGAAGCCACAATTTTGGTCCCATCTTCACAAAATTTGGCATTGGGTATTTTATTTGAGGTCTACATATGTGTGCGAAATTTCATAAAAATCGGTTCACATTTAGATATAGCTCCCATATATATCTTTCATCCGATGTGGCTTTTTAAGGCTGTAGAAGCCACAATTTTCGTCCCATCTTCACAAAATATGGCATTTGGGTATTTTATTTGAGGTCTACATATGTGTGCAAAATTTCATAAAAATCGGTTCAGATGTAGATATAGCTCCCATATAATCTTTCATCCGACATGGACTTTCATGGCTGTAGAAGCCACAATTTTGGTCCCATCTTCACAAAATTTGGCATTGGGTATTTTATTTGAGGTCTACATATGTGTTCCAAATTTCATAAAAATCGGTTCAGATTTAGATATAGCTCCCATATATATCTTTCATCCGACATGGACTTTTATGGCTGTAGAAGCCACAGTTTTAGTCTGATCTTTAAAATATTTTGCATGAGGTGTTTTATTTGACGTCTTCCTATGTGTGCAAAATTTCATAAAAATCGGTTTAGATTTAGACATAGCTACCATATATACCTTTCATCCGATTTGGCTTTTTAAGGCTGTAGAAGCCACAATTTTGGTCCGATCTTTACCAAATTTGGCGTGGAGCCGTTTTGGTTTAGATTTAGATATAGCTACCATATATACCTTTCATCCGATTTGGCTTTTTAAGGCTGTAAAAGCCACAATTTTCGCCCGATTTTACATGAGACGTTTAAATTGACGATCCAATACGTGCGCAACATTTTATTGAAATCAGTCCTAATTTAGATATAGCTCCAAAGTGTATTTTTCATCCGATATGGACTTTTAAGGCAGTAAAAACCTCAATTTTGGCCACATCTCTACAATCTGGGGCGTGAGATGCTCTATTTGATGACCCAGTATGGGTCATTAAAATTGACACAGGTTTCGATATAACTCCCATATATAATCTTTTATCCGATATGGCATTTTAAAGATGTGGAAATCCAAATATTTTGTCCTATGGTAGAAAAATCTTACAAGGTTCTAAATTGCTATTTCAATTGGTATCCAAATTAATTTCGAGATAAGTCGGGTGTCGGGTATTATATAGTCGGTACCGCCCGACTTTTGCCTTTCCTTACTGTTTTTTTTTTGTTTTATGACGACCAATAGAAAATTCTTAGTAAAGGAAAATGTCCACCAAATTTTCAATAAACATAAAATTTTGTGATACTTTTAAAAAAACATTGTAGGCCGGACAATATGTTATGTTGAGATGGCTTTTCCACAAAACTAAATATATACAGTGCACTTGCGATAATATGAACTGATTAAAACCAAGCCAGTTCAATTTGCAAAGATTGTTCATATTTTCAAATAGCACCTTATTGCACTTTAACAAATTTTTCCCATTAAAATAAGGATTTCCTATGCAAAATTTGTTAGTAAGTGTTTCATGAATTTAAAAAAACAAGCATTAATTAAATGCAAGTAAAAGTGTGCTAAGTTCCGGGCCGGGCCGAATCTTGGGAACCCACCACGATGGATTCTGCTAAAAATTTAAACAAAATAAATTTATTGAGATTCCATTGCAGGATATTGTCCGACTTTAGACCATTGTTAAATGCTTTCTGTTCAAAGAATAGTATAGCAAAAAACATTTAAAAATCAGCAAAAAGTGTGTTGTTGCTAGAAACATTTGACTGGGTTCCCGTATCCCGATTTCATTTTCGACCAAGAAAAATCATCTGCAGGATTGACATCTCCTGACATGATTTTTCATGGATCATGGATAATGGTGCTTTACAACCATTCGAACTAGAGTACGTTGTAAAGCACACATCTGAATTTGAACACAACTTACTCTAGTTGGAATGGTTGTAAAGCACCATCATACATTTGACATCTCCTGCTGATGATATTTCTTGGTCGAAAATGAAATCGCGATACGGGAAACCAGTCAAATGCTTCTAGCAACAACACTTTTTGCCGAATTTTTAAATGTTTTTTGCTAAAAAAGAAAAGAAAGTATTAAACAATGGTCTAAAGCCGGACAATATCCTGCAATGGAATCTCAATAAGTTTTTAAGACCAAAAACAGAAAGCGCAAACAGACAAAATAAATTTAGTTGAAATCAAGGTATAATTTTATTCTACATACCAAATTTCTGTCAAACCAGCAAAATAAAGCTTCTGGGAACCGAACAAGGATGATCGAGAGACAGGTTTACATGGGAGCTATATCAGGATATAGACTGATTTGAACCGAATTTGGCACAGTTGTTGGAAATCGTAATAGAATATCGCATGCAAAATTTAGGACAAATCAGACATAAATTGCGGCTTGTAAGGACTCAAGAAGTCAAATTGGGAGATCGGTTTATATGGGAGCTATATCAGGTTGTAGACCGATTTGCACCATACTTACTACACAGTTGTTGGAAGTCATAACAAAGCACTATGTGCTAAATTGTAGCTAAATCGGACAAAAATGGCGGCTTTCAGGGGCTCAAGAAGTCAAATCGGAAGACCGTTTTGAACCGTACTTGGCACATTTCTTGGAAGTCGTAACAGAGCACGGCATGCATAATTTCAGCCAAATCGGACAACTACTGCGGTTTGTAAGGGCTCAAGAAGTCAAATCGGAAGAACGATTTATATGGGTGATATATCATGTTATAAATCTATTTGGACCGTACTTAGCACAGTTGTTGGAAGTCATAACAGAATACTATGTGCAAAATTTCAGCCAAATCGAGCAACAATTGCGTTTTGTAAGGGCTCAAGAAGTCTAATCGGAAGATCGGTTTATATGGGTGCTATATCAGGTTATAGACCGACTTGAACCATACTTTTTACAATTGTTGGAAATTGTTAGAGAACACTATGTGCAAAATTTCAACCAAATCGCACAAAAATTGTGGCTTCCTGTCGCTCAAGAAGTCAAATCGGGAGACCGGTTTATATGGGAGTTATATAAGGTTATAAACCGATTTGGACCGTACTTGACACAATTGTTGGAAGTCATAACAGAACACTATGTGCTAAATTGTAGCTAAATCGGACAAAAATGGCGGCTTTCAGGGGCTCAAGAAGTCAAATCGGGAGATGGGCTTATCTGGGTTCTATATCAGGTTATAAACCGATTTGGACCGTACTTGACACATTTCTTGGAAGTCTTAACAGAGCACGGCATGCAAAATTTCAGCATATTCGGACAACAATTGCGTTTTGTAAGGGCTCAAGAAGTCAAATCGGCAGATCGGTTTTTATGGGAGCTATATCAGGTTATTTACCGATATGGACCGTACTTAGCACAGTTGTTGGAAGTGATAACAGAACACTAAATACAAAATTTCAGCAAAATCGGATAAAAATTGCGGCTACGAGGGGCTCAAGAAGTCAAATTGGCAGGTCGGTTTATATGAGAGCGATATCTAAATCAGAACCGATATTGTCATTTGCAATCCCTAAAGACCTACATCGATATTAAGTATCTGTGCAAAATTTCAAGCATCTAGCTTTACGCGTTCGACCTCTATTGTAATTTCGACAGACGGACGGACGGACATGGCTATATCGACTCAGAACGTCGAGAGAATCAAGAATATATATACTTTATGGGGTCTTAGACGAATATTTCGAAATGTCACAAACGGGATGACTAAATTAGTATACTCCCCTCCTATGGTAAAATGCAAATTTTGCCCATGAACATTCCATTGAACATGGGCAAATTTCTCACCAATCAATGAGTGCAGTCCGATTCAAGTTTAAGCTCAATGATAAGGGGCCTCTTTTTTATAGCTGAGTCCGAACGGCGTGCCGCAGTACGACATCTCTTTGGAAAGAAATTTTACATGGCATATTACCTCAGAAATGTTGCCAGCATTAGGAGGGGAAAACCACCGCTGAAAATTTTTTCTGATGGTCTCGCCAGGATTCGAACCCAGGCGTTCAGCGTCCTAGGCGGGCATGCTATCCTCTGCGCTACGGTGGCCTCCTCCCACCATCCTATAGTGGTGTGTATAAAAACCCACACAATTGCAATATTATGAAAAAACCAATAAATTTTTAGTATTATTCAGTGGAATTGAATTCGCTTAAGTGAAGTATCGCTTTAGTGAAAATTCGTTGATTGAAAAAGTTAGTACCCCCCAATTTTCGTTTCTATATGCAACTTAAAACTATTCTCGAGAAACAAAATTAAGAGATCGGATTTTATTTTTTCAGCCAAATCGGAAAAGAACACCTCGAAATATGCGCCTGAGACCCCATAAAGTATATATATTCTTGATCGTCATGCTATTTTAAGTCGATCTAGCCATGTCCGTCCGTCTGTCCATCTGTCTGTCGAAGACTCGCTAACTTTCGAAGGAGTAAAGCTAGCCGCTTGAAATTTTGCACAAATACTTTTTATTAGTGTAGGTCGGGTGTTTTGATACAGCTGCCATACAAACTGATCTTGGATCTTGACTTCTTGAGCCTCTAGAGGGCCCAATTCTCGTCCGATTTGACTGAAATTTTGCACTTGGTGTTTTGGTATCACTTCCAAAAACTGCGCCAAGTATGGTTCAAATCGGTCCATGTTTTGATATAGCTGCTATATAAACCGATCTTGGGTCTTGACTTCTTGAGTCTCTAGAAGGCCCAATTCTCGTCCGATTTGAATCAAAATTTTGCACGTATTGTTTTGGTATCACTTCCAATAACTGTTTTAAATATGATTCAAATCGGTACATAACTTGATATAGCTGCCATATAAACCGAACTGGGATCTTGACTTCTTCAGCCTCTAGAGGGCGCGCAATTCCCCTCCGATTTGACTGGAATTTTGCATGAAGTGTTTTGTTACGACTTCCAATATCTGTGCTAAGTATGGCGCAAATCAGTACATAACCTGATATAGCTGCCATATAATGCGATCTGGGACCTTGACTTATTGAGCCTCTAGAGGGCGCAATTCTCATCTGATTTGGCAGAAATTTTGTACAACGGCTTCTCTCATGACCTTCAACATACGTGTCTAATATGGTCTGAATCTATCAATAGCTTGATACAGCTCACATATAAACCGATCTCCCGATTTTGCTTCTTGAGCCCCTACTAGGCGCAATTCTTATCCGAACGAAGTGAAATATTACACAATAGCATATTCTTATTCAATATTCTTTGTTTGCCTAAAAAGATATACTGCGCACATATGCGATACCTGGTGGAGGGTATATAAAATTCGGGCGAATTTAGCACGCTCTTACTTATTTTAAAATTCTTTCGAAATTCAATTTTCATCCACATATATATATTGTAATAGCATCATTTTCTTTTATTATCACTTTCCATAAAATTAAATTTCTCACAGATATTTTTGTTTTGGAAATCCTAAGCCGGCAATATGCTTTTTCCTGTTTCCCATCTACTCATATAAAGTTCATATATAAGGGATACAAAGTTACTACTCAGCTATTGAAGATTCTTGTCGCCATTGCGAAACAACCTCCCACTTTTGATTAAAGTTCACCGTTGGAGATTGATTACGTGACAAGTATGAAATGCCATCAAACACAAAACTCCAAAGCCAGCATGCGCGGTAGCAGCGTAGCCATCACATAACTTCATACCCATGTGATGCGACAGATCCGCACGCCAAGGGTTTGTTGTTGTCATTAAATGTGGGCAAGAAGGCTGAATGTGTGTAATCACGCGAAATGGAAGTAGCTAACTTTTATATATTCCAACAAGAGTTGCCAAAGACAAATGCCTATATTTACAAAACTTAATGCAGCTTTAAAGTAGGTTTATTTGACAGATTTCCTTTATAGAACTGTCAAATAATCGTACTTTAGCACTGCATTCAGTTTTGTGAACAGTGTTGCCACTTAAGAAAATTATTTCCTACCAAAATTTAAGAAAAATCCTTCCATACGCGACCAAGCTTCAAGACAAAAATGCAACCTAGACCAGATCGTCTTAATATTAATAGAGGATCTAGCCATGTCCATGTCTGTCTGTTGAAATCACTCTAAAGCCTATAAAAATATCGGTCATAGTTATAGATGGAGACGGAAAGATGGTGGCCACCGTAGCGCAGAGGGTAGCATGTCTGCCTATGACGCTAAACGCCCGGGTTCGAATTCTGACGTGAACGTTGGAAAAATTTTCAGCAGTGGTTAACCCCTCCTAATGCCCATTCGGACTCGGCTGTAAAAAGGAGGCCCCTTATTATTGAGCTTAAACTTGATTATGAGACGTTTGCCCCTGTTCCTTAATGGAATATTCATGGGTAAATTTGCATAGTTAAAGATGACCTATAATGGAAATACCACCCATTATATCGATTTCCCGATAAGAATTCTTGAATTCATAAAAATTGAATTTTGCCCCGATTTCGATGAACAACAATGTTGGATAAAGCTGATTACTACCCGTTTCCTCTGTTACAGTGAGTTGCATTGTACCCCATCAGTATTCGAGTATGGGCCAGATCTGTCCATAATTGTGTGGCTGCCATATAGCCTGATCTTCCGATTGAAGGCAATCGGACGAAAGCCGAATTTTTACCCTGCATATGCGAAATTTGTTGCAGATCCCTTGACTATTGTACCAGTTGTAGTCAATATCAGAACTTATTAAATTTTTTCGTTGAAAATTGAAACAGTGAGGCCCCTTTAACAGTATTAGACCCTTGACGTCCAAACGAGTACGTGAGAAATATAGTCTAGTCTAGTATAGTATATCGGGTCATTAAAGGCTTCTAATAATTATATCAGATGATTTTGTTTGAAACTTCAAGCTCGAGGTCAAAGTGGTATTGATTTAAAAAAATGGTTTCATTCCGCATACACTGAAACGGAAGAAAGTGAAACAATTTTGAGTTATCCCCGGGGATTTTTTCGATAATTTGCTTGGTATTGATAAGTGCGAAAAACCTACCAAAATTTGAGGTCAGAGAAAAAAAATCTACCAACTTTGGTAGGAACCTACCAAAAACGGCAACACTGTTTGTGAATACCGATGAAAATTTTGAAAATGTTTGAGTTAGAAAATCTATAGCAAATAAGAGGGTAATGTGTTAACAGCTACAGAGGGCGTGCTCAGAATATGAGATTTGAAAAAAAAAACTGTTGAGATATGATTGTAAGATACCGACTGACAAATATTTGAGGGCAACACCTCGGGTTGTTAACACGAAGTGTAATCAAATTTAAACTAGTATATCTGTCAAACTAGAAATGACAGCTACATGATATTTGTTTTATTGACAGCTCATTACATTAGGGGTGTTTTATTTACCCATTAGGCGGGGTTTTTCGCTTAGTTTGTATGCTATCCCCTTTTAGCTAAGCGGCTCACTTATCGCCGCTTACTATCGAGAAATGTTGTCATCATTCAATTTGAATGACAAACCTACATATTTATTCACTGATTAAATGTTCTGAAGTGGCAAAACTGTTTAGGATTTCAATAAAATCAGCCAGAAGCATTGCAAGAACTACCAATGCAAAGTCACAATTGGAGCGATTTATGGGCTGGTGGCATCATTGATCCGTACTTCTTCAAAGATGATGCGAATCGTAACGTAACTGTGAATGGTGAGCGCTATCGTGAGATGATATCCAACTTTTGTTTGCCCAAAATGGAAGAGCTTGACTTGCATGGCATGTGGTTTCAACAAGAGGGTGCCACATGCCACATAGCATGCGTATTGAGAGACGAGGTCTGTGAACATTTTATTTCACGTTCGGAACCAGTTGGCCGGTTCTAGATTGTGCGCTAATTTGTGTGATACCGGCCGAAATGTTGGAAATAGTATGTCTAAATTGGACTAAGCGGATGGGCCGTTGGAGGCGCAGTCACGGTCAACATTTGAAATAATCTTCAAACATTAAATTATATGGCCCGTACTATCGATTCAAATAAAGATTTCATGCATTTTCTGAATTTTTTGTTTTTTTGAAAAAAAAAAATTTTAGAGAACATTTTATTAAATTTTGTATTTGAAGAAAACTTCATTAAAATTTTTCTTCAGAGAAAATTCAATTAAAAGTATCCCTCAGAGAAAATTCCATTAAAATTTTCCCTCATAAAAAATGTCGTTAAAGTTTTGGCCTAGAGAAAATTTTATTAAAATTCTTCCTGAGAGAAAATTTCATTAATATTTTCCATCAGAGAAAATTCCATTAAAATTTTCCCTCAGAGAAAATTCCATTGTGCGACTTAATTTTCCCTCAGGGAAAATTGCATTAGAATTTTCCCTCAAAGAAAATTTCATTAAAATTTCGCCTTAGAGAAAATTTCATTAAAATTTTCCCTCAGAGAAAATTTCATAAAATTTTTCCCTCAGAGAAAATTTCATTAAAATTTTCCCTCAGAGAAAATTTCATTAAAATGTTGCCTTAGAGAAAATTTCATTAAAATTTGTCCTCAGAGAAAATTTCATTAAAATTTTTCCTCAGGGAAAATTTAATTAAAATTTTCCCTCAGAAAAAATTCCATTAAAATTTCCCCTCAGAGAAAATTTCATTAAAATTTTCCCTCAGAGAAAAATTCATTAAAATTTTCCCTCAAAGAAAATTTCATTAAAATTTCGCCTCAGAGAAAATTTCATTAAAATTTTTCCTCAGAAAAAATTCCATTAAAATTTTCGCTCAGAGAAAATTTCATTAAAATTTTCCCTCAGTGAAAATTTCATTAAAATGTTGCCTCAGAGAAAATTTCATTAAATTTTCCCTCAGAGAAAATTTCATTCAAATTTTCCCTCAGAGAAAATTTCATTAAAATTTTCCTTCAGGGAAAATTTCATTAAAATTTTCCCTCAAAAAAAATTTTATTAAAACTTTCCCTCATAGAAAATTTCAGAAAAATGTTGTGAAAATTCTGTTTTTACTAAAAATTTCATTCAAATTTTGTCTATACTAAAAATTTCATTCAAATTTTGTTTTTACCAAAAATTTCATTCAAATTTTGTCTTTAGAAAAAATTTCATTGCAATTTTGTGTTTAGAAAAAATTCCATTGGAATTTTATTTTTAGAAAAAAATTCTTTGGAATTTTTTCATGTACTTTTTTCTTTAGAGAAAATCGTTTTTCAACGGTATTGGCAACTCTGATTCCAATACACCTATACTCGTACTTATGCATACACCCATAGGTGTTAGCCACCGTACATTTTCGTTTAACTAAGCAAATTCTCATCTTCTGTTTTCCAATTATAGCCGTGCAAAATGAACGTCAACCACGAAACACCGCCACGATTAGGCCGGAGACACTACGGGAGATGGAGCATGGACGAGCCTTGCGTGAAGCTGCTGTGGCCGTGGGCGTTTTTGGGTAAGTCCGAGCTGTTCATGGCTGTTAGTTTTGCATATTAAACCCCAGTTGCTTGTACATTATGTCGCTAATGAGTTACCAACTAACACACGCTATTCTCGCCCACTCTCTACATGCTCTCCCTTCGCTGGTTTGGGCCTTGCAACGTTTAGACCACCCGTTTTATTGTCGCCACCCTGCTATGGACCTGCTTTGTTGCCACCACCTTGTAAGTATTGCTAAACCAGGTGTGAGCGTATGCCAATGTGGCTGCGTTCGTGCTTGTGTTCGTCCATTCGTCAATGATAACTTTTAGGTTTTGTGCTTTTAGACATTTCAATTAACCGCCCACTTTGTTGTTTTAGCCCTCTCTGGCCTGCCGACGGGGCGTCTTTTGCATCACAATCACTTGGCCGCCACTTCAATGCAATTGTCCTCGAGCATGAGTCAAAACAATGGGCCCGGAGGTTTTCCCATGTTCAACAACAATCACATTTACCATACCAGCAGCAACAACAACAACAACAACAGCAGCAGCAACAACAACAACAACGGCAATCACAGCAACACCCTTAGCATTAAAGATAAACGTTATCTTGATCTATCGAGCGGCGGCACCATTTCCTCCTCCTCGAACTCTTCGAGCAGCAACTCCATCGATCCCTGCTCACCACCACCCGAAAATGGTAAGTGGCCCAGTAGTAGTGTGGTTTATGTAGGAAAGGATCCCTACTTACATTTGAATTCGTTTGCCGCAGCTGTAGCCCACAAGAAACCGCCCGTAAGTGGTAGTGTTTCCTCTGTAAGTTCCTCCAGTCCTATAAGGGATAATGACAATGATGGTAGGTGGCAAATACATATGGGGCAACGAATACCTTTTGTTAATAAATTAATCATCATCTTTCGTTATTTGGTTTTTTAGAGGACTCCATTGATGTTACCAATGAAGATGATGATCCCGAACCACCAGTCAATGGTGAAAAATCCTTGGTGCCCTTTGACATAGCCCAAATCATGTCCTCCAATTTGTATGTGCAACAACATGAAACTGTCTATGAGACCAGTGCCCGTCTCCTCTTCATGGCTGTGAAATGGGCCAAAAATTTGCCCAGTTTTGCAAGTCTTTCCTTTAGAGATCAGGTAAAATTGGAATTTTATAGCCTTTTGTTGTAAATTTTTATTTGCTTGTTTTTTTTTTTAAGGTCATACTCTTGGAAGAATCATGGTCGGATTTGTTCCTTTTAAATGCCATTCAATGGTGTCTGCCCTTGGATGTGGTTAATTGTCATTTATTTTCGGTAACGGAGCATTGCAACAATCATGAGTCCTCTAATGGGGGTGCAAATAATTGCATGACTAAAGAGGAGGTACGTTTTTATCAAAAAAAAAAAGGAAAAACAGTCATTGATGGTTAAATTAAAAAAAAAACAACAAGTAAAAGCGTAAGTTCGGCCGGCCGAATCATAGCAATCCACCACCGTGGATCCTGCCAAAAATTTATACAAAATAAATTTAGTTGAAAGGCGTAGTTTTATTCTACATACCAAACTTCTATCAAACCAGCAAAAATTAAAGCTTCTACGAACCGAATAAGGATGATCGAGAGAACGGTTTACGTGGGAGCTATATCAGGTTATAGACTGATTTGGACCCTACTTGCCACAGTTGTTGGTTAATCGGACAAGAATTGCGGCATGTAAGGACTCAAGAAATCAAATCGGGAGCCTGTTTATATGAAAGCTATATTTGGTTATAGACAGATTTGAACCGTTGGAAATCATAACGGAACACCACATGCAAAATTTCAGTCTTGGGAAAGCACGCTAACAACAGGAACAGAAGAAGGAAGATGACTTCTAGTTCCTACCGTTGAACCATCCAGATCGCTTCAAAAAGCCCAATAACTTGCGATTGTTCACATCCGCTAAATCAGACAGGTTTTCAAAGAAATGAGAACCTAAAGTGGAACTCCTTCTAACTGCTAGTGCGGGACACACACACAGAAGGTGTTCTATAGTCACTTCTTCCTCGATGTCCCTACAGCTTCTGCAAAAGTCGTTGCAGGCAACCTTCAGTCTGTCAGCATGTTTTCCGATTATATAGTGACCTGTCATGACGGACACAATGACTGGAACGTCTGTTCTAGCCAATGACAGCAATGCATTACACCTCTTCAAGTCTAGATGAGGCCACTTAGTTTTGGAATGCTCACAGCCCCCTCTTTGAGACCATCTGTCATTCGTTGTCCTTCGGGCCTGGCCCTGAAAACTTTGATTACCTGTCGCTAGAGGCATACCCACAGATTCCAGTGTCCCTGGAGTGTATAAGGTAGCAAGCTCGTCCACTTTACAATTCTCTGGGATATCTCTGTGAACAGGTGAATTTTGAACTTTTCAGCCATCTCGTTGAGAGATCTGCGACGGTCGAGGGCGGTTTTTGTGTTCAGAAATATTTTTTCCATTTTTCCATTTTGTAGAGCTAAATTCTATTGAAACTTTTTAGTAAAATTGAACTAGTTGGCCCACTGTGGAGGCCACCGTGGCGCTGAGGTTAACATATCCGCCCCAGATGCCGAAGGTCAATTTAAATCCTTGTTTGTGGCATGCCATTATGGTGCAAACACAAGTTCACCTAAATCGCCAGTTCACCATTTCCGAGATCTGAAATTCTTTCCAACTCAACATTCTGTAAGAATATCAAGAAAATATTTTCTGCCGTTTTTTGTCTATTCAGAACAAACCGACAAAATAAGAATTAAGGCCCAACTCTTTGAATTTTAAATATAGAAGATAAGTTTGCCATTAAGATCATACATTGATTTTGATTCAATTTCCTACAAATTACATAACTAAATTAAATAACTTTTTGAATTTTTGTATCATGAATATTCGTTAAAAAATGTTAGTAGAATCTGCAAACTGGTTTTCATAGCATTGAGCTTTGAGTGGTGAATACTTTGCTCTTAGGTTGGTATTTTCATTTAATTTAATGCGCTTAGCCATGACACCCACCACCCTTGGGTTTATTTACCTCATACTTCATGTAATTTGTATCGGGCAATGCTGACTGGTGACATTCAAGACAAACACCAGTGCTGTGTTTAGTTTGTTTTGCGTATGTGGTATATAGCTGGTGTAAAAACGGCTTTAGCCACGACACATATTTTGAATAACCTAGCCATAAACCTTAGTTAATGCCAATTAGTTATTGTGAATGCTTGCATATGTGAATATTAATTCAAAATAGATATACATGATACTAATATTAAATTTCCCGTCCGGTTAATGTCTAAGCTCAATGGTAAGGGGCATCCTTTTTATACCGAGTACGAACGGCGTGCCGTATAGGGACACCACTTGGTAGAAAAGTTTTTACATGGCAGGATGCCTCACAAATATATCCATGATTAGTAAGGGGTTAAGCACCGCTGAACATTTTTCTGACGTTCGCGCCGGGATGGGTCATAGGCGGACGTCCTAACCTCTGCGCCACAGTGGCCTCCAGATATATAAGATATTCAGAGACATTCTCACGTACATGGGTTATTATTTATCTTATATTATTCTAATTTTTTACATTTTGGTTGTTTTGGTGAACAATTCACTTTGTTATATACGCGCAAAGATTTGTTTTATTAAATAAAGTTCGTTATTATCGTTATGTACTATACAACGCAACTTTTTCAAGATTGCTATATTCGAAATAGAGTTAAATGTTAAATCAATTATGAATATTTTTAAACACAAAAAAAATTGTCTTTATAAATTCTTAAAATTATTTTCCCCTCTTTCAGATTGCTTCAGATGTTCGCACTTTGTATGAAATCTTTTGTAAATTCAAAGCCGTTATGGTTGATCCTGCTGAATTTGCCTGCCTTAAGGCCATTGTTCTATTCCGCCCAGAGACCAGAGGCTTGAAGGATCCGGCACAAATTGAAAATCTACAAGATCAGGCACATGTAAGAATGAATTAAATGTTTCTATACGAGTACATAGAAATTTCACACTTTACAAATCTTCCTCTCTGTTTTTAGGTTATGTTGGCCCAACACACCAAATCTCAATTTACAGCACAAGTTGCCCGTTTTGGGCGTTTGCTTCTGATGTTGCCATTGTTGAGATCCATAAATTCTCATAAAATCGAATTGATTTACTTCCAACGCACCATTGGTAATACTCCCATGGAGAAGGTTCTTTGCGATATGTATAAAAATTAGTTGAACTTTTTCTCTTTAGAATGTATACCAAAGACCTAAAATTAAAATCTATCGAGGGAAAATATTTGTTTAAGTAATAGTTCATCGTATTATGTATTAATAATTAATTGTAATTTTATAGTCATTATTAACTGTTAACAATTTATGGTGTATGTATTTGCAATTTATCAAAGAAACTTAATGCTATTAAATATTAAGTGGGCTACTGAAATAAAAATCAAAAAAAGTTTAAAAGATAATGGTTTAAATGGCGTTGGTGGTCCACGATGGATCACATCTGTCGAATTATTTGCGCAGTATCTCTTTTTAGGCAAACAAAGAATAACGAATAAGGACGGAGGAAGAGGAGGAGGAGCTATACCAAGTTATAATCCGATTCGCGGCTCACGAAGCAAAATCGGGAGATCGGTTTATATGGGAGCTGTATCAAGCTATAGACCGATTCAGACCATATTGCACACGTATGTTGAAGGTCGTGGGAGAAGCCGTTGTACAAAATTTCAGCCAAATCGGATTATAATTGATCTCTCTAGAGGCTCAAGAAGTCAAGATCCCAGATCGGTTTATATGGCAGCTATATCAGGTTATGTACTGATTTGCGCCATACTCATCACAGTTTTTGGAAGTCATATCAAAATACCTCATAAAAAATTTCAGCCAATTCGGGTGAGACTTGCGTTCTCCAGCGGCTCAAGAAGTCAAGATCCAGGATCGGTTTATATGGCACCCATACCAGGTTATGGACCGATTTGAACCATACTTGGCATAGTTGTTGGAAGTGATACCAAAACACCACGTGCAAAATTACAGCCAAATCGGATAAGATTTGTGACTTCTAAAAGCTCAAGAAGTCAAGACCCAAGATCGGTTTATATGGCTGCTATATCAGGTTATGAACCGATTGGAACCATACTTTGCACAGTTGTTGGAAAAGATATTGTAGCGTGTCACCCTATGTCTGATTGGAGTAGAGCGACATCTGGTTTTGAACAGTCACGTTTTTATGGCAACTAGGGAATACAACCCTGCGCTACCACCATATGTTACCTCCACATACAAATGTGACCACTACAACGACACTTCAAAGATACATATGATTTTTGTTTTTGCTATTTTGGAAAAGCAATTTTCATGATGGTTCCTCGGTGGACATGATGGCTTGGGGGAACCATGATGGTCAGTATGTGGAGGATGACAAGTTCTTTTTCGATTGGATCTTGGCAGCAAACGGAGGTGGATCTTGGCAGCAAAAAAAGAATTAAACACAAGTGAACTAGCAAAAGAAAAATTTAATGTGTTTATTGAGCGGTGTCACAGAATAAACAAAGTGGTGAAAACTAAAGAAATAATTTAAAACAAATGTAAAGTTTTAGTGAACATCTTAAAGCTATAGAAAAAGTTACAAATATAAGGCAAAATTCTAAAAACAGTATATATGTATATATATATATATATATATATATATATATATATATATATATATATATATATATATATATATATATATATATATATATATATGAAAATTGTACAATGATTTAAAATAACTTGAAAAATAAAAGAATAAAAGAAATCGGAAAGCTTAAAGAAAGTAAAGCTGTAAACAAAAACCTGTAAAAGAAAAAGAAAGATTTATTAAAGAAGAAAACACTGAAAAGAAATAGAAAAGAAATCAAATCATATAATGTAAAATTTAAAGCTAAAAACTTAAGTCTAAAAATAAAAGCGAAAGTCAAGACTCCTCCACCTCCACTGCCACACGTATAAAAGACTTCAGCTGCTGCAATTGGCATATCCACAACTCCTGTCGCTACTCCACCGAGGGACCTAGACGCTGTCGCATACCCCAGTGTCCATAAGGTAGTCCAAAAAGTTTCTCTGACCATAAACGGATTTATTTTTGTTAAAAAAAAGTTTTTTCTGTAAAAAAAAAGTGAAAAAAAGGAAATTAGGTAGGGACAACATCGAGCTTTTTTTATTACTTACCCTTTGGTTGGGTTCTATAGAGTAACCTAAGCATGAGCTCATAGTTAGGTTAGGTAGTGGATAGTAGAGGATATTTCCTTGCCCATCAGCCAATGTTGACCTTACGGTGCTGAGAAAGCAGCACATCAGAAAACCCCTAGAAAATAATAAAAGAAAAAAACTTTTTTAGACAAGAACTGACTGCGACATATACACTTAAACACGACAATACTTACCAAAGACTAGACGGACGGACGGACAAACGAGAACCTAAAAGGGACCCTATTGGCCGCAGAGGCTGCCACCAGGACCACAATACCCGGGGACTCCATTGGATTTTATCCGGAACAGTCGCCAGTAGAACCAGGAACCTGAAAACACGAAATTGAGAAATTAAATTTGAAAGCCTTAAATTTAGCTTGAAAAATAATTTTTGCTAATTTTGATCCAAACTACTGTTTTTGCTTAAAGTAAATTGTTTTACGAAAAATTTGTTAGTCTTGATAACTTGAATTTCAATTTCTTAACTACCTTTTCTTTGGTCATTACAAGTTTAGTTATAAATGTCAAAATTGAGAGTATCAGGGAGGTTGTGACCTCCAAATAAAGCAGTGCCGAATTTTGTACGAATGTTAGAATGAAATATTTTTTGGTTTTTTTTCTTTCCCATGAAGGGATAGAAGACTAAAGAAAGGGGAAGGAATGGTGTAATGAACAGGTGAGTAAGCTTTTGGGGTACTCCGATTTAGTGGGCCACGGGAGTACCATGGTTTGGGGAGGGTTAGGCCGAGGCATGCCATGGAAGACCGGCATGCCAGCGAACCGATAAAGACATTTTTCCTGTGTGTTTAATTTCAAGTGTTTGCGTACCCGCTGTATTTGTCCATCCACAAGCTGGTTGATTTTAGTTTTTTTTGTCCCTCCTTTTTGACAATAGGTGTTGGCAAAGAACCGCGCCCCATCCACTGAGCCACAGCCGGAGCTCAACCGCCAGCAGCCAGCGCCCGCCAGCATCAATTGCCACTCCAGAGAAAAGGTGGAGCGACCTCCTATGGGGGTACGTGACAATATCAAAAAACGTCATGCAAAATTTCAGTAATAATTGCTTCTTCTAGAGGCCCAAGAAGTCAAAACCCATGATATGGCAGCTATATAAAAAAAAAGATTTGGCCCATTTACAATCCCAACCGACCTACACTAATAAGAAGTATTTCTGTAAAATTTCAAGCGGCTAGCTTTACTCCTTCAAAAGTTAGCGTGCTTTCGACAGACAGACGGACGGACATGGCTAGTTCGATTTAAAATGTCACGACGATCGAGAATATATATTCTTTATGGGGTCTTAGACGCATATTTCGAGGTGTTACAAACAGAATGAGGAAATAAGTATACCCCCATCCTAAGGTGGAGGGTATAAAAATCAATTTGTGTTTGTTTGTCGGTTTGTTAGTTTGTTCCGTATAGACTCAAAAACGGCTGAACCGACTTCCTTGAAATTTTCACAGATTGTGTAGGTATTTCTGGAGGGAAACATAGGCTATATATAATTTTTTGATATCGGAATGGGGGCGGACCCTCCCCCTTACCCCAAAACTATGACCCATAAATAAAAGTTTACCGATCGGAACAATATGGGACCTAAATAAAAGGTATTCGGGAGTAGAGCACGAATTTTATATTAAAAATTGGGTCCAAATTACTGGGGGGCCGCCCCAACCCCAAAATCCCCCAAAGTAGGTTTTTTTTTTAAGATAATGATAATATGGGACTCAAATGAATAGGATTCTGGAGTAGATTGCGGATATGGGAAGGAGGAAGAAACAGGCTTTATAATTTGTTGAAATCGGAAGGGGGAGGACCCTCCCCGGTTACCCCAAAACCACCAACCAAAATTAAAATTGGACCGATACGGACAATATGGGTATCAAATGAAAGGCATTGAAGAGTAGAATACGAATATGGTATTAAAAATTGGGTCCAAGTACCCACGAAGTCGCCCTAACCCCAAAACTCCTCCAAGCAGACAAATTGAACGTTCCCTTAAAAGATATACGGAAGTAGATTAAGAATTAGGCATACAAAATCAGGTCGAATAAGGGGGTCATCCCTCTTTAATATCCCTCAAATTGGTTATTTGACCCATCGTGACAATGTGGGACTTAAATGCAAGGTATTTAAGATTAGAAAAGGAATCCAGTTTTGGGGCCAAGTATTTGTGTCTAAGCCCCAAAGCACTTATTTCCCGAACATATCAATATGGGGCTCAAATGAAAGGTTTTTGGGAATAAAGAACGAATTTGATACCTATTTTTAGGCCAAAGTGGTGGAGTGCCAGCCCCAAAACGCCCTTCAAACAGTACATATTTTTGTCGACCAGGGCAATTATGGGCTAAAATGAAAGGTATTTGGTAGTAGAGCACGAATTTGACATCCAAATTTGAGCGAAATGTCTGAGGTACCATTCTACCCCCAAAAAGCACTCGCCGTTAAATTTATATATAGACCGATCACGCAAATATAGGGCTCAAATGAAGCACGACTTATTTACCGACTATGGTTATATTGGGCTTATATAAAAAATATTTGAGAGTATAGCACGAAGCTCATGTTTGTTTTAAGGGTAAGTGCTAATAGAAACTAAACTATTGGTGAGATCGCTTTGAAATTTGTTTTGAACGATTCTAGATAAAATTTTCTTGGAATAAATGTGGGGGCCGGGTATACTTCCTATGGACCATCAAGGAGTAATTTCAGTTTGAAAATGAATAAGGAACCCCAGGGACCTTCTTACCCGCCGGCAATGTTCTCGCCAAGGCTAAAAGCCTGAACGCAGGCTTTTAGCATCATTGGCGGACTTGCTTACCTCTGCGCTTCAATGACACGAATTCGATATCCACATGCGGGGCGAAACGTCCCCATCATAAAACTATACCAAAACAGGACTTATATATCAACCATTGGGCTCATAAGGCTCAAGTTAAAGGTATAAGAGCGTTAAAAAAGGCGCTGCAGAACGGGCCCCGTTCAGCTAGTTAATGTATAAAATGTATCAGCCCTGCATAAGGGCGTCTTTGCTTTTTTCATTTGTATTGACTTTCGTTATTTTTTTACACTTTAGTCGTGATTTTCTTGTGAGTCGTGAGCGTTTCGTGAGTCGTGAGCATTTCGTGAGTCGTGAGCGTTTCGTGAGTAGTGATTTTCTCGTGAGTCGTGCTTAGTGTCGTGAGCATGATTTCACTCACTCACGCTCACGCAAGAAGAACTTTAATTCAATTACACTGACGCACGTGATCATGTGATTGGATTTGGACTCACTCACGAATCAAGTGATTCGCGCGTGCCATGACAACTCACGTGCACACCTCTACCGACGACTTTGAAGGAGTTGGGACGATTTTTTTCTTTACATTAGAAAATATTGCACAAAATAAAAGGTGACAAAATTTTCTAAAGAAAAAATATTTTAAACTTTATAATTCCGTTGGGTTGGTACCATCTGTTAGGAGGTTTCTTGGAAGTAGGGGTTTTTTGGGCCCTTGGGGGTTTCTCTAACTGATAAGTGTTTTTGGGTTACAATTGGACTACAATAAAAAATTCGCTTAAATCGGTGCACCCAATATATGAGGAGTATGTGCATGCAAAAACTTGACGAACCCTTGCCATTCGTCCCCAAAAAAAGCCTTAAAATAAGTTTGACCTGAGAACTACGAACTCTTTTGGAATTTTGCTCTACTTATCGCATACAGTTATTTGCACATTTGTAGTAAACGATGGCAAAGTTCTTTATAAGGTCCCCACTGTAACAGTGTTGTATATGTCCATGGGCTAGAGTATCTGATTTCAATTTATCTAAGATTACCATATGAGCTACCTAACACAACGCCATCTGCAATAAAAGCTTGCAATTAATCAGTTATTGGCGAGAGAGCATTTGTTGTGGTAGTTCATGTATCTGTATCTCACACATATCTGACTCTCTGTATCTGTGCAAAAAAGGACCGCAGGCTTTTAAGTGTTATTTTAGACGTCAGTCGGTCGAGAGGAATAAAAATTGTTTTTGTGGTCGCAAGGAATATTTTTGCTTAAAAAACAAAAAAAATATTAAATACAAAACAGGAGAATAAATATCCAAATCAAAGCAAAGAAAGTGTGTAAAAAAATAAAAAAAGAGTTTTGCATTGGCGGAAATTTTAATTTTTATTGAAATCAAGTGCATTGCTTTGGCAAAGACGGCAAGGAAGTAAGCAAGCAAGCAAAAAGAAGAAGAAAAGTAGAGTGAAGCAAAAAAAAAAAAATATTTGCCAAGCAGCAGAAGAAGAAGAAGAAGTGGAAGCAGTGGTTTTATAAATACACCGGAATGTGCCATTATACATGAGATCTGATGATGCTGTGGGCCCCCATTAAACAATGTGGGATGGTAGATGATGTGCAAAGTGTGCGGGCATAGTGTGTGTGTGTGTGCTCCACTATTTATGTAAGTGCGTGTGTGCGACAAGTGAGGAGTGAGTTGTGGTGGTGTACTAACATGTATTTACAAGATACTTCTTGTATGGCATGAAATTCCGCGTTGTTATCTCTTTTTATTTTGTAGTTGTTTTTGTGGGGTTCGTGTCCGCGCCAGCAACAACAGTAATACAAAAACAAACAAAACACGACCACAACATCTTGATATGTACATATGTAACATGTAGGTACATACATTAAGAATCTTTTGAATGTGCATCAGCAACATCATAGCATCATAGCTCTACATATTGACCATTGGACCTAAATAGTAAATTTTTATTTTAATATGTGTACATACATATGTAGGTAATTTTGTTGTACCTACACTTTTTTCGATGTATTCGATTTTATAAGAAACACAAATTCTTTTTGGCCATCAACCTTTCAATGGCCCTCCTCTGTCTATCATCAATTGATTGCTTTTGGATGCGCTAATGTTGATGCTGTCGAAATTTTGAATGGACGACGGCCAAACAAACGAACGCATCAATCGGTTGGTTGGTGGTTCGGTATTCCATAAAATCGTGTCTAGTTTTGGAATTTCCTTGGTTTTTATTACTTTGACATAAATAAAATTTATAGGCAAAACGAAATCACACTCTTTTAAAACATCAAATAATAAATACGGCCCGAGCCACACATATAACAAAAGTATTAACAACATCATCATCAACAACAACAACAATGGCAACAGCTAGATGAAAATATTATTAATAATACGACACAAGCATTATTTTTATGAAATAGTATAGGCGAAGAAAAAAAAAATCCCAAAATAACACTACACTCCATCAAAACAACATCGAGAACAAACATTCAAGAGTGCGACGAAAGCTGAACACAAATAACCAACAACAACAACGGCAATAGCAACAAAAAAAAACACATTACAATAAAATACGAATCTCTTCCATGGCATCACAATAAAAATGAAAAAATGTTTAACTGCATGAAATTGTTGTTAGTGTTTTTGTTGTTTCACTTCTCCAACTATTCCCCCTCCTCCTTCAACACCTCCCATGGAATCGCAGTTTGATTCTGTATATCTGCGGCTAATGCTGCCGACGCCTATGCTGCTGTAATCATCGGCATAGATTGTTTGCTGGCTTGCCTTCGCCTTCGATATCAATCAACATCATTATTGCCAAACACCAACATCATCATCATCATAATCTGCATTATCTTGGTCAATGGTCATTATCTGAGCGCGCGTAAAAAATCAAAAAATGTAAGAACGGCATATACAAAGTGAGACAGGGAGAGCGAGAGAGAGAGAGAGAGAGAGAACAAAATAACAACAGAGAGCTATTTAGCTGTTTAATAGAAAGGAGACTCCTATTGCTGCATGCACATTAACATGCTAACCTATGGTAAGTGTTACCGTTAAGATTAACACGTTTTGGTTTACCTAATGATAATTTCATTAAATTTCAATACAATATAAGTGTTTATCTGTAGGCTATGTTTTATACTAAAATTATTTTTTTTAAATTAAACATTCGCAATAACTTCCTTGGTTTCTGAAGGCATCTAACCAAAATATTGTAGAAGAAATACCAATAATTAATGCTATAGGCTTATGGTTGGGATGTCCACAATAAATTCTGTTCATGTCAAGTACGTGTCTTAAATACTCTTAAAAACCAGTTTTAGGGAACATATTGGAGAAAATAGAAGTTTCCATCAAATCAATGGTTAATAACATATTCTAACTAAATAAAATTTGGTCAACTTTTTCTTGGAGTTATAGAGACCATAAATGTACTTCACATATTCAGCTTCAGCCTATTCGTATAAACATTGGCTCTTAAAGGGCTCAATATTCAAATGTAAAGATTAGTGATTTATAGACCTATATAGATGGTGTTTTTCTTTGCGCGGCATCTCTTTTTAGGAGCTATATCAAGTTATGGACTGATTCGGACCATAAATGAATTGAATGCTGAACATTGAAGACGCCATTGTGTAATATTTCAGTCCATTCAGATAAGTATTGCCCCTTGTAGGGGCTCAAGAAGCAAAATCGGGAGATCGGTTTATACAGCTCCCATATAATAGATCGCTTCAGCCCATATTGGATATGTATGAAGTCGTTGTATAAAGTTTCTGCCAAATCTGATAAGAATTGCGCCCTCTAGAGGCTCAAGAAGTCAAGATCCCAGATCGGTTTATATGGCAGCTATATCAGGTTATGAACCGATTTGAACCATACTTAGTAAAATTGTTGGAAGTGCTACCAAAACACCACGTGCTAAATTACAGCCAAATCGGAAAAGAATTGTGCCCTCTAAAAGCTCAAGAAGTCAAGAGCCATGATCGGTTTATATGGCAGCTATATCAAATTATATACCGATATATTAAGCACAGTTCTTGGAAGACATATCAAAACACTACATGCAGAATTTCAGCTAAATCGGATGAGAGTTGCACCCTCTAGAGGCTCATGAAGTCAAGATCTCAGATCGGTTTATAAGGCAGCTTTACCAGGTTTTGAACCAATTTAAACCATACTGAGCACGGTTGTTGAAAGTGATACCAAAACAACACGTGCGAAATCGGTTAGGAATTGCGTCAAGACCCAAGACTGATATCGGATTAAAGAAAGAGATACTGTATTCTAAAATTTCTCATGCATCTGAATCCATTTCTGGATGAAATGATTTGTCGTTTGTTTCGTTGCGACAATCTCTCTTATTCTGAATGAAAACCCACTATTTTACCATATGCCAGTAGGTTCGCATGACAATATTTCAATATTTCCACTCGGTTTCCAGTTTTTTTCATCAAACCAACCTGCGTGATGTCGCCTATATATGCAGTGCACTGGATTTGAGAGGATAGTTAAGGTTCGCAGAGGGGGAAGAGAGAGTAGTGTTTTTTGACATTTGTCTTGCTTTTTTGCATGTCGTAGCTGGTGGGAAAGACATTACCGGGAAGTCGATGCCACATATAAACTGTCCGCGCAATAAAGAGTTCTCTCGGTAGTGCGTGTTCCGGGCAGCTGGCCGATTGATTATAAATCGGTGTGAGTTTCAAGAAAGAGTCATGGTTCTGACAACAACCTTAAGTCGAGAATGAGGAACACACACCGTGGAAGTATCAATCGAACAGCGCCACACAACCCTGGTCTATAATGCAGGATAACAGAAGACTACGTTTGTGTGTTTGTTTGTTTTTCTACGGAAGCAATGCACCTGAAAGCAGCATTTCATTTGATTGCGACAACATTTATGGAAACCTGTGGAAGGTTTTTTTCTGGACGAGATTATCCAAAAACTAAATTTTCCTTTATGTAACTTTCGAGACAAGCTTAATGATCGAAGTTTACATTCAATGAAAAAGGAAAGCCATAGAGCGTTTCATCCTGGGTTAGGGGGTGTATGTAAGCCAAGATATCACGATCAGACCCGAAGGGCAACGGATGATAGAAGGTCACATAGGGGGGTTTGTGGGCATTTCAAAACTATGGGCCTTACTTGAAGAGGTGTACCGCTGACCAGAACGGACCTTTCAATAATTGCGTCCATCATGACAGGTCAATGTCTGATCGTAAAACATGCTGACAGTCTGAAGGTTGCTAGTAACGACTTTTGCCGAAGCTGTAAGGACGTCAAGGAAGATAAGACTATAGAACATCTGTTGTGGGTGTGTCCTGCACTGGCAGTCAGAAGGAATTTCATTTTAGATCCCTATCTTTGAGAACTTGTCTTATTTAGCGGAAACGAACATTCGCAAGTTGTTGGGCTTTTTAAAACGATCTGGATGGTTCATCGGTGGGAACTAGAAGGCATCTTCCTTCTTCTCTTCCTGTGGTATTCCAACGGGCGAAACCGCCTAAGTGAGTCTTATGGCAGACTTTCACTTAAACCTAACAAAGTGGGTGTATTCAATCACATTTGGTGTGATACATATATTGGTAGATTGTATTTACACCGCGAGAACAGTTTTACGTTGTGAGCCGACACTAACCAGGTGTGGCACTTTCCACACTAGCTGTTTTTTTTTCCAACACCTGTGTTTTCGTTGTAGTGATGAATTTTTTGTCCATACAACTACATTTGCTTCCTTGGTATATACATGTTCTCTGTGTATCTTTTTATACTCTCCACCATAGGATGGGTCTTGATTTCTTGCGCCTCTAGAAGGCGCAATTCTTATCCGATTTGACTGAAATTTTGCACGTGGTGTTTTGGTATTACTTCCAACAACTGTGCTAAGTATGGTTGAAGTCGATTAATAACCTGATATAGCTGTCATATAAACTGATCTGTGATCTTGATTTTTTTAGCTTTTAGAGGGCGCAATGCTTATCAGATTTGGCTGAAATTTTGAACGTGGTGTTTTGGTATCACTTCTAACAACTGTGCTAAATAGGATTCAAATCGGTTCGTAACCTGGTATAGCTGCCATATAAACCGATCTGTGGTCTTGATTTCTTTAGCTTTTAGAGGGCGCAATGCTTATCAGATTTGGCTGAAATTTTGAACGTGGTGTTTTGGTATCACTTCTAACAACTGTGCTAAATATGATTCAAATTGGTTCATAACCAGGTATAGCTGCCATAGAAACTGATCTTGGGTCTTGACTCCTTGAGCCTCTAGAGGGCGCAATTCTCATCCCATTTGGCAGACATTTTGTAGAACGGCTTCTCCCATGACCTTCAATATACGTGTCCAATATGGTCTGAATCGATATATAGCTTGATACAGCTCCCACATAAACCGAACTCCCGATTTAGCTTCTTGAGTCCCTACAAGGCGTAACAATGACTTCTACAATGTTCAGCATTCAATTCATTTATGGTCCGAATCGGACTATAACTTAATATAGCTCCAATAGCATAACAGTTCTTATTCATTATTTGCCTTCAAAGAGATACTGCGCAAAGAACTCGACAAATTCGATTCATGGTGGAGGGTATATAAGATTCGGCTGAACTTAGCACGCTCTTACTTGTTAAAATTGTATTAAAGACTTCGAACGCTAGACGATATTTTCGAATGAAGGAACTAATTTTGTGGGTGCATCTCTGAATTTCGTTACAGTTTATACCGGCTGGAGCATCACATACGGGTGGTCTCTAAGAGGCCGCGGTAAAGAGTTTCAAGCTTCATTTTCGAAAACAGCCACAAAACTCCAACCATATATTTGAAGGAATGATGATCCTCATAATCCAGTGGCTCTTATACCTGGTCATTTTCTTGTGGGTTCACCGACACTTGCTCCATCGGAGCTTATAATTGAAGAAATGCTGTTAAGTATTGTTTGTCGATGTAGGAAAATTAAATCTATCGCTCAGTAGTTCCACCTTCGGTGGAAAGACATTTAAATTTTAACCAAATTTCGGTAAAAATTAATTACATGTTAACGCCCAGGTAGCCGAGTTGGTAGCGCTCTATGATTGGCTGTGCGTGGATCGTGGGTTCGAGTTCCACCAGAGGCCTAGTCTGTCGCTACTGTGGTATCAACATGGACTAAAAAAGACTGAGTCAGTTTAGAAATAAGACTTCCATTCTAACCTAGGGTTAGGTTACGTAAGAGTGGCAGCCCTTTACAGACTCACTTAGACAATTTTAAGTCCATTGTAATACCACAGTAGCGACAGACCAAGGCTTCTGGCGAGAATCGAACTCACGACCCCTGCACTGGTAATCCAAGCACGCTACCAACTTGGCTACCGGAGCGCCCCACTCTAACCTAACCTAAATACATTTTGAAATAGAATTTCCTTACCAAAAATTTCACAAATACCTATGGAATGGAATACCTGTTTTGATTGTGATTTTTTATTGCACAAAATGCATGCATTTTCTATTCCCTTAACGGTAACCCTGCGTAAAGCAAACAGTTATGAGATTGAGAGAGCGTGAAATCATTGAAATCTCCCCTGTGTATACAAAACAATCAGTGAGTGCTCTATCTCTCTCTCTCTCTCTATCTTCGACCGCTTTTAATTATTATTCTTATTATGTATTATAATTATTAATTGATAATCATCTGAAGGATGTGGAAATACAACAACAACAAAAAACACTTGTAGTTAAGGTAAAAGTCTGAGATTAAACGAATCGCCGCCACCATTATGGCAGCCTTTGAAAGACAAAGGATAAGAGCCACACTTCACTTAACAAAGATAACATCAAAGTTATTTGTGAGTGAGTAAATAAATACACAATCCCTTCCTCTCATTTTTTTGCCAATGTCTATGCTCAGACATTCTTTCATCGTTATTGATTGGTAATATGACTTTTGGGAAATCTCATCCTCATTGCCTGAGTGTTTATGTGGCCTACCACTGACCACTACAAATGATTGCTGGAAGTGTGGTAGGGGGGGTGGGGAGTGTGTAATTCAATTGTAAATGTTGTTTGCTGCTGGGATATGTTATTAAGGGAATAGTTTTATGTTCCATGATTTTTGTTGTTGTTGGTATGGTAATAAATATCTCATTATTTTGCTATTTGTTATTGCAAGCATTCTTTATTGTGTTTCTGATTAGTGTTACATGTTCTAAAAATTAATTGGAATTAGGAAACCTGTAATGAGAAAATCAAGCATATCTTAAGGGCTTAGTTTGCACAAAAATGAATTTGACCAAATCAATTAGAGAAGAAGATATTGGATTTTGAAGTAGAAGCTTTATAAAACTTTGTATATAACAATATTATCTAATGAGAATTTTTTTGTCAAACTAATCACAAGTTAATAAGAGTTGGGTAATTAAGTCTTAAGAGGCTACTAAAACCGGACGATAAGCTTGTATCCTTCATGACGTACCATTGAAGTGGTGTAGAGCAGTGATGGACACACTACCTCTGTCGGAAAGACCAAACTGTGTTAGTGTAAGTACCATCGAACATCAACTAAATAAAATAGCTTTAAAATAGAGTCAGCCGAACGAAGACACACGAAGTTGTTGACACTGTTCGTATGCTTCTGTTCGTTTTTCCTATGCCCGCGGGCATAGGCATCTTGTCATATGAGTAATCTTAATACACATTGACCATACAACCCTGTGTATGGAATACAGAATTGTGAGCATAATTGAAAACGTTTGTAAATTCTTCAAGAAACCCGAAAAACTAATCTTATTTTAAGAATTAAAATCAAAGAGATAGTAGGTTTATATGGGGCTACATTTGTTCACAATATATTTGGTGGAGATGTGGTCACTCACCAAATTTCGGTCGAATTGGATACTATGGCGGCTTCTGATAATAAAACTTGGAAAAAATATTGTTTATGAATAAAAATTTTAAAACAATTTTTAAAGAAATAAAATCTAGATAATATAGTATTATTCAAAATAAAATATTTTTTTTTTTTTTTAATTTTTGACAGGATTTTTTTTTAATATAAATTAAAAAAAATGTCTAAAAAAATTAAACAATTGGTTTATTTTTTCGACTTGGTACTTGGTACTTCATTGTATGAATTACGGATATCTATCACAATGGTGTTTGATGATGATGATTTAACCAGTCACTGAAACACGTGCACCAGTAGTGTGATATCTGAATCCACTCGGAACAAACAAAGGGCAACACTTTAATGCTTATACCCACTACCGAAGGCTGGGGGTATATTTATTTATCATTCCGTTTGCCATGTCCGTCCGCCTTTTAAGCGCATTAAGGTCATCCCACTGTCTAAGAATTCCAAGGAATATAGACCAATAGCGATTCATTGTTATTTGTCAAAGATCTTTGAGAAATTGCTGTACTTGCAAATGTTGTCTTTTGTCAGCGAGAACTTTTTGTTATATGTGAGATAGTCTGGGTTTCGTTCTAACCACAGCTGCATAACTGCCTTGGCAGAGGTCACTGAGAGGATCCGGGTCAATTTGGAGAATGACAAGATACATTTTCTTGTTCTTCTTGACCATCCTAAGGCATTTGCCACTGTGGATCATTCTTTGTTATGGGATAAGATGAGACATCTTTACAATTTTTCTTCTACGTACGTTCGTCTTACTTTGACGTACATGTCACACCGCGCTCAGTCCGTCAGTTGTAAGTCTTCTGTATCGTCGCCCCTGGTTGTTTTAAAAGATGTTCCTCAGGGATCAATTTTGGGTACTCTTCTCTTTTCATTGCACAGTAACGACTTGGCGCGTCAATTGTCTTATTGTGAGGCACATATGTACGCTGACGATGTACAGATATATCGGCAGTCCGAGGGATGAGATTGGTGAAAACATACGTCTGCTTAATCATGAACTGTCAAGAGTCAGCATGTGGGCGAAAGCCAATGGCCTGTGTCTCAACCCTGTAAAGTCCAAGTGTGTTGTTATCAGAAACAGGCTGTCTCGTTTTTAATGTGATGTCGGTATATTCATTAGCTACGCTAGATTGGAAATCGTTCCTCTTGCAAAGAACTTGGGCGTGGAGTTGGCCAGGGATATTCAAAATTGCGTGCTCTCTAGGCCACTTAATTGGTTACTCCGCTGCGGGTTAGGTCTCTCTTAGCAAAGACTTATCTTGTTCCTGGCATTCTCTACGGCTGTGAGTTGTTTGCTTATTGCGACTCGGCAAGTAGACGTAAGCTAAACACCTTTTTTAATAGCGTTACTCGTTATGTATTTGGCGACTCCATCTCTGAATTCTCT
Organism: Stomoxys calcitrans; assembly: GCF_963082655.1. Taxonomy (NCBI): domain Eukaryota; kingdom Metazoa; phylum Arthropoda; class Insecta; order Diptera; family Muscidae; genus Stomoxys; species Stomoxys calcitrans. Next base: position 142,952,225 of record NC_081556.1, on the reverse strand, counting down.
TTATCCATGTATGGCGTCTCCTTACAGCACTTGTTGTACTTGAGGTCGCTTACTTTCCTGCACAAACTGATCTACACACAGGCACCACAATTCATTAATTTCGCCAGATCTATTAGTGGTAAAAAAATAAATAAATTTTGCCCATGAACATTCCACTAAGGAACAGGGGCAAACTTCTCACATATCAATGAGTGCAGTCCGATTCAAGTTTAAGATTCTTTTTATAGTTGAGTCCGAACGGCGAACCGCAGTGCGACACCTCCATGGGGAAAAGTTTCTACATAGCATAGTACCTCACAAATGTTGCCAGCATTAGGAGGGGAAATCCACCGCTGAAAATTTTTTCTGATTGTCTCGCCAAGATTCGAACCCAGGCATTCAGCGTCATAGGCGGACATGCTAACCTCTTAGCTACGGTGGCCTCCGAGGTAAAAAAGTTATTCCCAAAATTCATCGGAGGTTTGTTTCTGAATGGCATATGTTCATATTCGCTGTGCGTCTCTGGAACTCACTTCCTAAGGGTCTCCAATTACCTTCAAAAGGTTTTAGGGCCACAAAAGTTGAATTCATTAACCTACTTTAGGACAATGAGTTGTGATAGGCTCTTCTACACGCCTGTTCAATACTGTCCAGATCGATCTAGATTTGGATATATCTCCCGATTTAAGTTCTTGGACCTATAAAAGGCGCATTTATAGCCCGATTTCGCTGAAGTTAAGCACAGAGAGCTCTGTTAAGCTCTTCGATGTCCGTGCCCTTTATGGTTCAAATCGGTCTATATTTGGATATAGCTGCCACATTCATATAGCTATCTCCCGATTTAAGTTTTTTGACCCTTAAAGGTGAATTGTTTAACGGATAAATTTGGTACAATGAGTTGTGTTAGACTTTTCATAGCCTTCCTGAATAAAATGGAGATCAGACTATATGTATATATAGCTGCAATGGGTTCATAAATGATAATTTTTTCGCTGCATTATGACCATATTTGGTTAATATAAATTTACGAGGTGGTGGGTATCCAAAGTTCGGCCCGGCCGAACTTAATGCCTTTTTATACCCTCCACCATAAGATGGGGGGTATACTAATTTCGTCATTCTGTTTGTAACTACTCGAAATATTCGTCTGAGACCCCATAAAGTATATATATTCTTGATCGTCGGGAAATTTTATGTCGATCTATCCGTCCGTCCGTCCGTCCGTCTGTCTGTCGAAAGCACGCTAACTTCCGAAGGAGTTAAGCTAGCCGCTTGAAATTTTGCACAAATACTTCTTATTAGTGTAGGTCGGTTGGTATTGTAAATGGGCCATATCGGTCGATGTTTTGATATAGCTGCCATATAAACCGATCTTGGGTCTTGACTTCTTGAGCCTCTAGAGTGCGCAATTCTTATCCGATTGGAATGAAATTTTGCGCGACATGTTTTGTTATCACATCCAACAACTGTGCCAAGTATGGTTCAAATCGGTCCATAACCTGATATAGCTGTCATATAAACCGATCTTGGGTCTTGACTTCTTGAGCCTCTAGAGTGCGCAATTCTTATCCGATTGGAATGAAATTTTGCACGACGTGTTTTGTTACGATATCCAACAACTGCGCCAAGTATGGTTCAAATCGGTCCATAACCTGATACAGCTGCCATATAAACCGATCTTGGGTCTTGACTTCTTGAGCCTCTAGAGTGCGCAATTCTTATCCGATTGGAATGAAATTTTGCACGACGTGTTTTGTTACGATATCCAACAACTGCGCCAAATATGGTTCAAATCGGTCCATAACCTGATATAGCTGCCATATAAACCGATCTGGGATCTTGACTTCTTGAGCCTCTAGAGGTCGCAATTATTATCCGATTTGCCTGAAATTTTTGTACGACGGATTCTCTCATGACCATTAACATACGTGTTTATTATGGTCTGAATCGGTTTATAGCCTGATATAGCTCCCATATAAATCGATCTCTCTATTTTACTTCTTGAGCCCACGAAGGGCGAATTGGCTGAAATTTTACACAGGTCTCCAACATATAATTTAATTGTGGTCCAAACCGGACCATATCTTGATATCGCTCTAATAGCAGAGCAAATCTTTTCTTATGTCCTTTTTTTGCCTAAGAAGAGATGCCGGGAAAAGAACTCGACATATGCGATCCATGGTGGAGGGTATATAAGATTCGGCCCGGCCGAACTTAGCACGCTTTTACTTGTTTCTTGTTATAAAACACATTGAGCTGTATTTTTATACTCACCACCATAGGATGGGGGTAAACTTATCTAGTCATTCCGTTTGTAACACATCGGAATAATCGTCTAAGACCCCATAAAGTATCCCCATATCCGTCCGTCCGTCTGTCGAAATCACGATTAGGTTGAAGTTTGGCATATAGTGATTTATTGTTATGACTTTCAACAACAACGGTCCAAATCGGTTTATAACCTGATATAACTCCCATATAAACCAATCTCCCGATTTGGCTTCTTGAATCCTTAGAAGCCGCAATTTAGCGTTTAAAGTTTTGTTATGAATTCCAACAACTTTGCCAAGTACGGTTCAAATCGGTCCATAACCTGATATAGCTCCAATGTAATTGGATCTACCGGTTTAACTACTTGAGCTCTTACAAGTCGCAATTTTTGTTCGATTGGCTGAAATTTTCCATGGTAATGGATTCCCAAGATTCGGCACGCTTCTACTTGTATTCTTTGACGCCCTTTTCTGTTAGAGGTTTTTCTTCCATAACTGCCCTATTTATTACCTGATTTTGCTGAAATTTGCTACAGTCAGTTATGCTAAACCCATACACATCCTTTTCGAATATCGTGCATATAGGATCATGTATGAATATGGCTGCCATATATATAGATCCCCCGATTTATGGTTTTGAACCCATATAAGATTCATTTGTTACCCGATTTTACCGGAATTTGGAACAGTAAATTGTGGCGATTTTGATTCGGAACATATCATATTTCGATATATATGCATAATATGCACTGCATATTTCACCAGATGTTCAAGAAACATTTTAATATATACTCGAGGTGGTGGGTATCCACCAAGGCACTGCCGAACTTAATGCCTATTTATTTCAAAACTTATAAATAAAGAAATAATCTCTCCTTTCTAAATAGTATTTTCGTGGTTATTAAGCTTAACTCTCGAAAGGAATCATTAAGTACAGAGTATTGTTCATTGAAACTGGATATTATCGCGATCGGTCTATATGTGCCTTAAATGGCTTTTTTGAGTGAAGTGCTACTGCAGACACTTGGACTCAAAATCTTTACTAGCCTTACCTTTCTTTTGAGTCTCATATGGTCCTGATTGGATACGATTATGGGTAAATAAAAGGTGGAGGTCACCGTAGCGCAGAGGTTAGCATCTCCGCCTATGACGCTGAACGCCTGGGTTCGAATGCTGGCGAGACCATCAGAAAAAAGTCTCAGCGGTGGTTTTCCCCTCCTAATGCTGGCATCATTTGTGAGGTACTATGCCATGTAAAACTTCTCTCCCTAGAGGTGTCGCACTGCGGCACGCTGTTTGGACTCGGCAATAAAAGGAGGCCCCTGATCATTGAGCTTAAAACTTGAATAGGACTGCACTCACTGACATGTGAGAAGTTTGTCCCTGTTCTTTAGTGGAATGTTCATAGGCAAAATTAGCAAAAGGTGAAAACCAAAATACATTTGAAATATGAAATCTGGCATTTTGGAAATTGGGGAAGTGATGAGGGTTTGTCCACATTCAGATATATAAAAATATATTAATAAATTTTGGATAAAATTATGTTCCATATAATTATGGACAATATAAAAAATCAGTTCAGCCGTTTCTAGTCTATTGAAAATTTGCCCATGAACATAACATTAAGGAAGGAACAGTGGCAAACTTCTTACACACAATGAGTGCTGCCGATTCAATTTTAAACTCAATGAAAAGGGATCTTATTTTAATAGCCGAGTTCGAAAGGCATGCCGTTGTGCAGCAGCTTTTTGGGGAAAGTTTTTTTTGTATGCCCAAGATCTTATATCGGAAGATCGGTATATATGGTAGCTATATCCAAATATGATACGGTCTAGATTACAGTCTGTGTGAATGTCAGGGGACTTAACACAACCCATCGTACCAAATTTCATTTAAGGTTAGGTAAGGTTGAAAAGAGGATACAGATATTAATCCGTCCAATGCCACTATGGACATACTCAATTTAATCGGCTTTTTGGCTCAGGTCTTTAAATGGGAGATCGGTAAATATCGAGTTATAGTTCAATATAGATATAATACAATATAGCAATACATTGTATATATATAATACAATATAGCCCATTTTCGAACTTAACCTGCCCATGGTGAAAAAAAACTTCCAGGCTTCCAAGGGCTCAAGATATCAATATATCGAAGGGCCATTTTTAACGAGAGCTATATTCAAATGGGATGTTTAAATTAGTATACCCCTCATCCTTTGCTGGTGAGTATTAAAATATGCATTTCACACAAAAATGTATTTTAGCAGAGTTGAATTTTCAAAGCAAATTTAATCAATTATGTACCTTAAAACTACCATGGTGTTTCGATTCCCTTCAACATGAAGTTAAAAGCAATCTTACAAATTCTTTCAATTTCAGTGTGTACTGCTCCTAAGGGAATAACACTACTGCTATCAATTTATGCCACCACTTAATTGAGTTTACCTTCATGGCGTGCAAAAAGTAAAAAAGAAACAAAACATCACTTACTAACAAATATTCTGATTTTGACATTTATTCGTAATTTTGACTAATCAAAACATTGAATAAAATATTAGCAAAGTTTTTTACAAGTCCCTAAAAGTTTTTCCAAGCTCAGAGTTTCGCCCTGCTCAACATTGATGTTAGTATTTTCTGACAGACAGACAGACAACTGCGACCAACATGTTGGAAATTTATCACAAAAGTATCCTTGAAATGAAAAGCGGAAGCGGAGAATGAACAACAGGAAGAAGAGGAAGTAGCAGCAGAAATCATTACATATGTACATTCGTCTTCAGTGGATGTTGTGTTTATCCTAATTCCATTGTGGGAGAAGAAATTCAATAAATATTTGATTCCCACAAAAATTTTAGCATTTACACACTTAAATGGAATTGACATGTAGTGTAGCGAAGGCATACATCCATCCATACATACAGCAATCCCTCCTCCCTCCCTTGCCGTCGTAGCATGTCTCTGTTTGTACATCTCCTTTGGGGGATCCTCTTCAAAATCCATTGAACAAAATCCCCCCACAAAATGTTATTCATTTCATAAATTAAATTTTCCTATAAGAAGACAATCAATCTGTCAATGGGGAGAAAGAAGTTGTAGAATCTCCCACCGAAAAACAAAAACAAATCAAAGTTAGTCAGCGTCAAAGGAGAGCAAGGCTATGAGTTGTAAAAGTATAAATAAAAGAGAGAGAGAGAGCAATGGAGACAAAGAGTCAACATTTTAGTGAGCATGGGAGCATGAGAGACAGGGATTCCGATTTTTAAAAAAGAAAAGAAATAAGTTGAATAAAATAATAATTAAAAAAACTAGATCGAAAAAAAAAGAAATTATTCGCAAAAATGTTTGTAAATTTATAAATTAAATGTAATAATAAAACAAATTTTGTGATAAATTATATTTCGTTTTATAAGAGTTGTATACCACTAGTTGAAATCAGGGATGGAAAAGTGAGTACATCTGGGCCAAGTTGAAGTTGCATATCGAAGGGTCAAACAACTCACTGTCCTGAATTGCGGCGAAATCCGAAAAAATGCGCCTTTCATGGGCCCAAGACCTTAAATCGAGAGATCGGTCTATATAACGAAATCTGGACCGATTTGGGCCAAATTGTAGAACGATGTCGACTGGCCTAACACAACTCACTGTCCCAAATTTCAGCAAAATCGGATAATATGTGGCTTTTATGGGTCTAAGACATTAAATCGGCGAATCAGTCTATATGGGGGCTATATCAAGATATAGTCCGATATAGCCCATTTTCGAACTTTACCTGCCAATGGACAAAAAAAGAATCGGTGCAAAGTTTCAGCTCAATATCTCTATTTTTATGCCCTCCATCATAGAATGGGGTTAAAATAATTTCGTCATTCAGTTTGTAACCCCTCGAAATATTCCTCTGAGACCCCATTAGGTATATATTTTCTTGATCGTCATGTCATTTTAAGTCGATATAGCCATGCCCGTCGGTCTGTTCGTCCGTCCGCCCGTCTGTTCGGCCGTCCGCCCGTCTGTTCGTCCGTCTGTCTGCCGAAAGCACGCTAACATTCGAAGGAGTAAAGCCGCTTGAAATTTTGCACAAATACTTCTTATTAGTGTAGGTCGGTTGGGATTGTAAATGGACCATATCGATCCATGTTTTTATATAGCTGTCATAAACCGATCTTGGATCTTGACTTCTTGAGCCACTAGAGGGCGCAATTCTTATCTGATTTGGCTGAAATTTTACATGAGGTGTTTTTTTTTATAATTTGCAACAACTGTGTTGAATGTGTTTCAAATCGTTCCATAACCTGATATAGCTGTCATATAAAACTATCTGGGGTCTTGACTTCTTCAGCCTCTAGAGGGCGCAATTTCAATCCGATTTGACTGAAATTTTGCAAAAAGTGTTTTATTATAACTTCCAACAACTGTGCCAAATATGGTTTAAATTGGTCCACAACCCGATATAGCTGCCATATAAACCGATCTGGGATCTTGACTTCTAGAGACTCTAGAGGTCGCAATTATTATTCGATTTGACTAAAATTTTGTACAAAGACTTCTCTCATGAACTTCAACATACGTGTCAATTATGGTTTGAATTGGTCTATAGCCTGATACAGCTCCCATATATACCTATATCTATATACCTGTACCTATATACCTGCATTGCGCCATAGTTTCCTTCACGAGAAAGGAAATTATTAGTAAATGCAAACGACGCAAACTGCATGCCATTGAGAGCAGAATTCTGTTTGCGGCATGTTCGTAGAAAATTCTCATGTATCTATAGTCACAAGCACCACCAAACAAACTATGTGCGATAATTTATCTGTGTACCAATAGTCCTCATATTTACTAATGGCAAGACAAAATTATTATACCCGTTTGCTATGGTGGTTTGTATAATAAATCTAAACGCAATAAATTAAAATTATTAACAAAAGATAGAAATTATAATTAGATTGTGCATATCAGGTCTCTTGATGTTTTTATTAACTTGTTGCCGAGATTAAGGTGTGTTCACCTTGTTGAAATCTTTATTCCAGTGACATGCTTTGTTTGTCAGTGTCAATCTATTCTTCTTTGTGGCTGATGAAGACAGCGCAGCTGCAGAGCAGGTGCTTCGCTTGTTGTTTGCTTTATTAACACCGATGCAACTCACAATCACAAATGTAATTAAGGCGTGGGATTGTTAAATATTGGCCAGATATTTTCGGAAATTCCGATGTGTTCTATTAGATCACAGGGAGTTCTTTCTATTTGAAGGGAAGTCCACTACAATTCCTCTAAGGTTTCTTGAAATTGTCAAGCTATCTAATCTAGAGAGAAACCCTGTCTCTATTGACCCATTTGTAATGCAGTAGTCTGGCACGACCAAATACATACCAAAACTCGATCTAAACTAAATTTAAACGATCCCCTCTTCGATTTATGGCAAGTCTTCAATGCAGTTCTTTAATGATAATGGCAAAGATTTCTTAATCAGTAGAATTTGAATTTGGTATAATTTTTTCTTATGTTGAATTTGTTTTCGATAACTTCGAAATTTCTTCCTATTAGAACTGGTATAAAACTTGTGGTAACTCTATTGAGATATTCAACACAGCTGACATAACCTCTAAACTCTACACTCGTGACAAAATGTCCTGCCTCGGTCGGCTGGTCGTTTGGTTGGTCGAGTCTAAGCCACAGTCATAAACCAAAAGTGTATGAAAGTACACAACCTACAACAACAATCAAAGCTTTTTACACCAACAATAACATCATATTTACATCAATCCCTGCAACAACAACAACAACGACAAACGACCGACCGACTCCTTGTAGCAAAGTAACACTAACCGAATGTGTACCGTGTTCTCTCCTCGTATGGTTGTATGGCTGGATGATATGAAATGAAAACAAAACAAAAAAAAATAAACCCACAGCGCACCGCTCACCACACCGCACATACCGAACACAAATAATAACAATAATGCAAAGAGGCGCCAGGAGAGTCATTGCCATACATAAGTACTCACTCAATATTTAAATGAAGAGTGGTTGGAGAAGTGCCTGCCTGGTGCTCCTGCTGCTTTATGTTTGGTGTAACATCTTTTTTTATGGGGTAATGTTGTGTGTGGTGCAGCAAGCAGCACAGTTGGCCCGAGAGGAGACAAAATACAGTGATGCCAATGTAATGAAATTTAGGTTAAGCTTTTTATTGGGTAGATAAGAAAATACATTTTTAAATCATAATGTATTCTTTCATTAATACCGTTGTGCGAATAACTAACCCTTTTTGTAAAAAATATATATTTTAAAAATATTTTTATATCCACCACCATAGGCTGGGGCCTACTGATCTAGTTATCCCGTTTGTAACAACTCGACATACTGATCTGGGACCCCATAAAGTACATATATTCTTGATCGTCTCGACATTCTAAGTCAAACTTTGTTAAATCATGATAGCGCTCGAACGAATAAAGATATCAGCTTGAAATTTTGCATAGATAATTCCTATTGTTGTAGATTGTTGGGTATTGCAAATAGACTATATCGGTTCAGATTTAGCTCTCATATAAACCGATCTCTTTGATTTGACATCTTGAGCCTCTTGGAGCCGCAATTGAATGTTTTTTTTATGACTTACTAGAACAGTGCCAAGTGGGGTCTAAACCTGATATAGGTCTCATATAAACCGACCACCTGGTTTGACATCTTGAGCCCTTGGAACCCGCACATCGCGTTATTAGTTTCCCATTAAAATGACGAGTAAAGAGATTGATCACATTGAATAGGTGGAAGGAATACATCCAGCGTGTTGCGGTACGATCCATCGATCGTTGAAGCGAATTTCGATTCGAATAATTACCTTGTTGCAATAATGGTATTCATCCGTCAAAGCGTAGCTGGTAACGGATGATCTAACGACAAAAAACTGCAAACGCAACAGGTGGCAACGGCATATTCCATTCTTTTGGTCCAATTGTTTGAAGCAATCTCGACTGATAGAGTAGCGCAATGACAATGATTGAAATAACAGAGACATTTTTGAGCTCTCAAAATTTTACAGCAAATGCAAACTGCATGCCATTGAGAGCAGAGTTCTGTTTGCGGCATCTTTTTAGATAATTCTCACTTATCTATATACACAAGCTCCACCAACCAGTCTATGAGCGAAGTTCAAATTAATTATCTAAATATAATTTATATATGTGGTGACATCATCAGTGTTAGAAGAAAAATTAGGACACATACACACAACTAAAATTATTATTTAAAACAGCCAAAATGTTTGCAAAACAGCAGTTTTTGTCTGCTGAAAATTGGAAAGCAGGCATTATTGCTGTGTCAGCAAACATTGGGCTGCTGTATTAGTAAACATTTCTTACTGTTATTTCAACTAACAAAATCTTGTGTACTCAACACAGCAGATTTTGTTAGTTGAAATGGCAGTAAGAAATGTTTGCTAAACAGCAGTCCAATGTTTGCTGAAACAGCAGTAATGTCAGCTTTCCCATCTTCAAAAACTGCTGTTTGGCAAACATTTATGCTTTTTTGAATAATAAATTTAGTTGAGTGTATTTGTTCTAATTTTTCCTCTAACATCTCCTTCATAAGTAAGCAGCAATAATTTTCAGCAACCAACATACTTTTCTGCAATAAGCCTGCTACTCTGAAATTGCAGTAATAGCAGAACTACTGCTACAATAGCAGCAAAATTAATTAATAATATTCAGCAGACAGATTTTGATATTTTCAGCAAACTATGCAGTAATGTCTGCTTTTCCATTTTCAGCAGACAAAAACTGCTGTTTTAGCAAGCATTTTTTTTAGTTTTGAATGACAAATTTGGTTGAGTGTGTATACCGATTTCGCTATAAGAATTCTTGAATTAATCGTACCTTTGCGGAGATTCGATGATTAACAGTGCCGAATTTGGAAACAGTGATTATACAAATTAAAGATATTGAGCCCGTAAAAAGCTTCCTTGTTTACCCAGCATTTATGGAATTTGGAACAGATCCTTTGACCCTTCTACCAGTTACATTCAAAATCGGTACTAACGCAGTTTTTCTTTGAAATTTGTAAGAGTGAATGAGGCCCCTTGTAAAAGTATTATACCTCTCTACTTCCATTTCTAACTAAACTACTAAATTTCCCAATAACATTCTATTAAACGACAGAGGATTCTTCTCTCATATCAATGAGTGCAGTCCGATTAAAGTTTTAAGCTCAATGATAAGGGGCCTCCTTTTTTATGCCGAGTGCGAACTGTGAGCCGCATAACGACATTACTTGGTAGAGAAGTTTTAACAAGGCAGGTTATTTCAAAAATGTGATACCTCACAAATGTAGCCAGCATTAGTAAGAGGATAACCACCGCTGAAATTTTTTCTGATGTTCACTACGGGATTTGAACACAGGTGTTCGGCGTCATAGGTGGACATGCTAACATCTGCGCCACGGTGGCCTCCACTTCCATTCATTCACTTTAGCTGAAGGGAGAGTTTTATTAAATCCCCGAGCTACGTGAGAAATATGATCTAGATCTCACGAACTTAGAATGGCTTATAATGAGTATATAAGATGATTTCAATTGAAACTTCAGGTGGTACTTTTATTTTATACAAGTAAAAGCGCGCTAAATTAGGCCGGGCCGAATTTGGGATTCTGGTAAAAATTTACACAAATTAAATTCAGTTGAAGGGCATAATTTTATTCTACATACCAAACATCTGCCAAACCAACAAAAATTTAAGTTTCTACGAAGCGAACAGAGATAATCTAGAGACCACTTTATAAGAGAGCTAAATCAGGTTAGAGAATGACTTGCCCCGTAATTGGCACAGTTGTTGGAAGTAGTAACAGAGCACCGCATGCAAAATTTCAGCCAAATCGGACCAAAATTAAGGCTTGTAAGGGTTTAAGAGGTCAAATTGTGAGATCGGTTTATATGGAAGCTATATCAGGTTATAGACTGATTTGGACCGTACTTGGCACAGTTGTTGGAAGTCTTTGCAAAACACCACATGCTAAATATCATCCAAATCGGAAAAAATTGCGGCTTGTGAGGACGCAAGAAGTCAAATCGGGAGATCGGTTTATTTGGGACCTATATCAGGTTCTTGATCAATTTGGACCGTACTTGATACAGTTGTTGAAAGTGATAACAAAACACTATGTGCAAAATTTCAGCCAAATCGGACGAAAATTGCAGCTTCCAGAGGCCCAAGAACTCATTAAGGGAGCTGGGAGCTATATCAGGTTCTTGATCGATTTGGACCGTACTTGGCACAGTTGTTGGAAATCATAACACTATGTGCAAAAGTTCAGCCAAATCGGACAAAAATTGTGGCTTCCAAAGGCTCAAAAAGTCAAATTGTAGAGATCGGTTTATATGGGAGCTATATCCAAATCTGCAAAAAACTTGTTTAACGCGATCCATGTTAGATTAGGCGCAGCCGATTTTATTATGCTTTTATTTTTTTAAATTTGTTCGTTCTATCTTATTTGCATTGGCCATTTCTTTTCTTTTTTTTACTCTATTTTCTTTTAGTTACTACTTCCAAAAAGTTTGCAAATCATTGACATCACTGTTTTTGCTTGAGGAGTATGAGAATGTGAGTTAGGGCGCCACAATTGCTCTCATATGTATTCATTCATTCGCTCGCTCTCCCCATACGATTGGGATTCCTTCAATTTGAAGTTTGTTTTCATATTTTGCCTGCTACCACCGCAATTCGTATAGTCTGTTCGTTTGCATGCACAACGACCATGGTGCTTTCATTTCCTCTGTTGCTCTGATGAGGTGTAAGGGCACTCTCTCTCTCTTGCACAGATACACCACTCACTTCAGTTTGTTTCGATATGTCAAACGCGACGGATGTGTACAACGGTCGATGTATTCTTTTAACGACGGACGCGTGATGTTGTTACCGTAATTATTACAATTTCGATTTTGGTTTTTTTTTTTTGTGTTTTATTTTCTTGGAGCGACCCACAAGAATTTTGATTTGTTTTGAGTGGCAAGAAAGAAAGGCAGGAACTAACAACCTAATTGGAAACTGCAAATATAAATTTTTGGAGATACAAAATTCGCGAGTGATTGTTGAAATAATAACGAAAGAGAGCCCAAAAAGAGAGGTCAACCTAAATGTACAAGTCCTTGGATTAAACAAAAAAGAAAATAATACTAATAAATATCTATAAAAGAAAATAAAGAAAGAAATTATTAAGTGTACACAAATTGTATAGAAGTGTGGATATAAAACAAAACTCATCTTTTGGGATTGCTGTGGAATTTTTTGTGAATAATTACTTAAAAGTAAGTATTATTTTCCTATTATATATGTGGGGAGAGAGAAATTTTTAATTTGGTTTTGTAAAAGCGGACAATTATCTTTGCAAAATCTTTGGCTTATCTTCTAAATTCTTATGATGATACACAAAATCAAAATCAAAATGCAAACCAAAATTTTACCTTCAATTTCACTCATGCTCCCTAAACGCCAAACCCCCTTGCCCTCACCTACATTGTTGGCGGCTGTGAGCCACGACGAATCATCATCAAATCACAACTATTCAAAGAAAAATCCAAAACAACAGTCAACAGGAGATGGCCGGAATTAACTTTGTATAACAATGTTGCCAGCATAAGAACAGAGGCTAAGTGGCTCAGCTGAGCTCAGGCTTTTTATCCCTGATTGCGTGTGAAGTCAAAGTGTATGAGAGTAGGTTGTTCTTGTGAAATGATTCCTTGTATCATAAATGTGCGTTTGTGTGTGTGCGTCTGTATGTTTGTTGTATTCTAACGTCCTTTTGACAGGCCTAAAAAGCATTCTTGGCATTGTTGTTATTGGTCTTGTAAAACTTTTTAAAGGTTTGAAACAAAACACAAAAAACAAGAAGCAGAAGGAACAAGAAATTACAAATTACAAAAATAAAAAATTCACACAATCTCACACACACAATCACGCTCTCAACTCACTCAATGAACCCCCCGAACACAACACAACAAAAGGCGGAAAATTGAATATTTCTTTTGTTACGTCTTCGATTCCTTTCGATTCACAAAGGACCCAAGACGTGTATGCCATAGAGTCAGAGTGACTGACTTAGGGAATAAATGTTTGTGTGTCTGTGTGGTAGACTTCTTAAAGAAACCACCGACAGCTACACAGCACGACAGGCGGCAGGCATACACAAATCGTCACTCTCTGTTTAAACCCCTAAAACGTCTTTTCCTGAATATAAAAAAAAAAAACTAAGCAAAGGAAGACGAAGGCAATGGCAATGGTGAAGAAGACTAAGAAGAAGCAGCAGCAAAGGTGTATATTTCAATGTTTTTAGTGTACATGAGACCGCCCGTGAATATCTTTCGTTAAGCATAGCTGTGTGTGTGTGTGTATGTGTGAGTTTGTGAATAAGACGTGTTTAATGCCAAATGTATTGTTAACGTATTGTCGTTGGATAGTAGCGAAATAAGGCAACATTATGCATGGGGTTGCCATTATGTTTGTTGGAAGTCAGAAAAGAACAGTGCTTTAAGAATTAAATTGAGCAAGTAGATACCTACTAAGCTGGGGCATATTTTGGGAAACCACCACTATTGAGTTTTCTACAAATTTTTCCCAATGAACTCAGTTGAAGGGCACATATGTATGTACTTTACGCACCAAATTTCTGTAAAATCAGGCAAAATTGCAACTTCTAGGGGCCGTACAAGATGAAACGGTAAATCGATTTACTTGGTAGATATGTCAGCTTAGAGACCGATTGGGATCATACTTATCACCGTAGAACAGTAGAAGGAAAATTTCAGTCAAATCGGATAACAATTGCGGCTTCCAGGGACTCAAGTTTTCAAATCGGGAGATCGGTTTATATGGGAGCTATGTCATGTTACAGATCGCATTAAACCGTACTTAGCTTGGTTATTGAAAGTCGTAACAGAGCACTATGTGCAAAATTTCAGACAAATCGGATCACATTTGCGTTTTCCAGAGGTTCAAGAAGTAAACAAGGGAGATGAGTTTATATAAACCAATTTGAACCATATCATAGACAAAGGAAAAGTAAAGTCTTTGAAACCCAAATTGTTAATAAAATAAAAACAAAAGTTATCCGTACCATGTCGGCCGGATTCCTTTCGCACTCACATATAAACAACTGAGAATTTTTCATTTCTTCCATCTGTTAGGGCTTTTTTGAACATATTTTTATTGTTACACCTTGAAGTGTTTGCGGCACCCGTTTGGCATGGTTCAACTTTGAAAATAATTTATATTCGTATTTATCTCAACAATACCTTTCATTAAAATCCCACATTGTCAATTTGAGGCATACTTTTGGGTTAGGGCGACTCCCCGGGAATTGACCCAAAATTTGTATATAATTTTCGTATTCTACTCTCAAATATCTTTCGTTTAAGTCCCATCTTGCCCCGTTCGGTGTACATGTCCATTTGGGGCATAATTTTGGGCTGGGACAAACCCCCGTAAATTGACCCAAATTCTTATATCCCTTGTTCCTTTATTGTCGACCTGATCGACCCACATGTCCGTTTGGGGGTGGTTTTGAGGTCGAGGCGCCCCCCCTACGACTTAACCCCAAAATTACATATAATTTTCGTATTTTACTCCCAATTGCCTTACATTTGATACCCATATTGCCCCAAGCGGTAAATTTGTAATTTTGTGGCGATTTTTGGGGTTGGACGGGCCCCTAGACACATGGGGTCAAATTGTTACATCAAGTAGGTACTCTACTCTTAAATACCTTTCATTTGATGCACATATTTCCTCAAGAGGTGTCGCACTGCGGCACGCCATTCGGACACGGCTATAAAAAGGTGGTCCCTCATCATTATCATTGGGCTTAAACTTGAATTGGACAGCACGCATTGCACTGTGAGAAATTTGCCCCTGTTCCTTAATGGAATGTTCATGGGCAAATTTGCATTTTCACCGGGGGGCCAAACTTTTCATGAAAATCGGTTCAGCCGTTTTTGAGTCTTATTACTAGGATGGTATGTCCAAAGTTTACGACCGAAATGTTTGCGGGCCCACGGCTCCAAAGTAGATTCCAAACAGTTTTCCCTATAATAAGTCGCAATTAATTTGACTCCTGGCTCGATGCCGAACTATTTCAGGTGTTGTTGCATTTCTTTTTGTACCACCACTATGGTGATTAATAACGCTACCAGTATGAAAATAACGTTTTTTGCTACGACCCAAAAACATTTTGTTTGGGTTCGCCAACAATAGCCGGCGGTGATTTTCCAGTTAAATATTACGGTATCACACCATTATGTTTGAACGAATAACTTTCTCTAAAAAAGAAAATCAAAAACAAATGTTAGTGCGAAATTGGTAACTCGTCTTGTGCATCAATAAGCATCCTGTGCATCAATAAGCATAACTTTACCATAACAGACCGTTCGATCTTCTAGACGAACTGCCAGATCTACTTTAGCTGACTCTTATCCGACCTTTTCAAAGGCAGCTGTTACTCATCGCGTGTCAGATCAAAAGATGTTCTCGGCGCCTTTGTAGTTGGCCAAAAAAGTGTTGTCGATCTGTTTTTCAATAGTCTGTTCCAGGATTTGACGCAGCATGAATATCAGGTCTAGGGTGGATTTTCTCTCACAGTACGCTCGAAAGTAATTTGCATACGAGAGGAAAGAGACTTATTTCTCTGTAGTTGGCATATGCTTGTATAACCTCCATTCTTGTGTACGATACAGAGTAGGTTTCAATCGCCAGAACGCCCAGGCGAGCTGATTCATATGTCTCACCATTGTGCCACCTTTTAGGGCCTTCTGTGAATTGTGGCTAGCCTCCCATGCACCGCAGTAAATCTCGAGACAAGGTATTTTCGGTATGGGTAGGTTGAAAAAGAATGTGCGGACATTTGTCCGTCCCATGCAAATATGGACATACAGCTAAGCTAGTGATTGGCCTGTTGTGCCCTTAAAAAGTATATTACTAATCCACAGCTGAATTCTTGTCTTGTCTCATGACTGATTTAGTAAAATGCGTCATGTTTTGGTCTTGTTGTGATGCCATTCTCAATTCTTGACACACCCTGTGATGTCGATCCTATACTTTGCTAATACAATCGCCATATACTATTCTTTGGTTTTCAAATTTCCAAATCCTTGAATCAGCTTACTTCCAAGCTGAAAAATAGCGAAATAACGTTTCCCATAGACTGCCTTCTTATACTTAAAAAATTTTAAAATGGCAACTCTGGTAGTTAAGAAACACCGTTGTCCCAAACAGAAACCAAAGCCCCGAATGTCAAACACACGTACTCTCACTTAGCGAATCTCATTCATTCACTCAAACACTCTCACAAACATATGCTTTTTTGCTTTGGGTTTGTTTTGAATGTTGCAGATGTTTCGTTACTTCCTAAAGGAACGAAAAGCATTTCTTTAGACGAAAGCAAGTGAGAGAGAGAGAGAGAGAGCGAATATAAAAGTTTGTGTACAAGTTTGTACATTGTTTGAGTTACCGTTTCTTTTTTTTCCCCATAAAACTGACAGTATAGTTGTTGCCTAATATTCCCCAATGGTAATGTTGCTGCTGCTACTGCCGTTGAATTTCTAACGTTGTCCCCGTTTTCTATTGTGCAAGTCCTTGTTGGTCGGTCGGTCTTGCTTCATTTCACTTCATCTTCTTAGTATACGATGTTACTATTTTTGTCATTGTTAAAGCTATTGGCAATATTGCTGTTGTCACCGAAGTCCTTTCATACTAGTTTTCATTGTTGTTGCTGTTTGGTGTTCTCCTACATCTTTTGCTGTTGTGTCATTTTAATCGGTGGTCTCTGTTGTTGTCACTCTACTTGCACACACACACACACACACACACACTCAGACACACACTTGTTGTTCTTGTTGTTGCCGTCACTCTATAGAGCTGCATTTTAACAATGAAGTGCCCTGCTTATTGCATTGCCAAGAGTAAAGTAGAGTGGAGTAAAGTAAAGAGCATAGAGAGACTACCAGACGTACAGAGCAGCAGAGCAATAGAGACTTTGCTGCAGCAAAGTGCAGCAGGATATTTGTGTTGTAACATGATATAAATAAGTTGAAATTATTCCACAATACCTATCAAAAAAGAATAAGAGTGCACTAACAACAACAACAACATACAATTCTCATACTACTATACACAAAGGATGTGGCATCGAACAAAAACACTAGCCAAAAAACTACTACAGCAAACATTTAAAGTACTTTAAAATATACACACACGAACTCTATGACATTTACAAACAAACAAATGCAAACAAACACTTTATGAAAATGTGAAACCAAATGTATCGTTCTTGGACGTTGAATTCGATCAAAAACAAAAAAAACCCCCTGCACACAACGAAGGGGAAAAATCAAAAAAGGACTAAAGAAAAGAAGGAAATGTGCACTTACTTGTGCATATAGGCATGCACTGAGAGAATATTAGAGGATTTTTAAAGGCAAAACAAAGAAAATTTGTTTGAAAAAAATTTAAATAAATTTTTATGAAAATTGAATTTTTTTAGAAAACTAGCTGAACCAGGCCCGCTCCGCAGCGCCTTCTTTTATATTATATGGAAAAAATTATCCTTTGAATATTTATTTTCGACAATTAAACAGAGACGGGAAATGGTCTATGTATATCGCTTGAAAATGGTCGCTTGACTCACACTTTAACAATATAAATGTTTTTATCTGAATCCCATATGATCTTTATTGGTCTATGAATTCTCTCGGAGGGTGTAGAGTCATTTCAGTTTGGATGTTAGATGTACTCCGTTCTTAAAAGACTTTATTTGAGCCCAAAAACGTAGTCTTGAAAGTAGGTATGAATTTCGTGATCTACTCCCAAATACCTTTCATTTTAGCCCCATATTGCCATGGTGTGTATGTATGTATGGCCGATTTAGGGGTGTTTTAGGATGGTCCCCCAAACACTTAGCCCTGACAGAAATATTAGCATGGTGCCCTACTCTCAAATACCATTTATTTAAACACCATATCGTCATTGGTTTAAGGAGAGTTTATGGGATGAGGTATCCCCCAAACACTTGGCACCAAAATTGGTTATCAAATTCATTTTATAATCTCAAATACCTTCCATTTGAACCACATTTTGCCATGGTCGGTAAATTTGTACTCTTTGGGGGTGTTTTGGGGTAGGGGCGGTGTCCCTAATACTTGGTCCCACAATTCGATATCAGATTCGTATTCTACTCCCAAATACGTTTATATGAGACCCATATTGCAATGGTCAATTAACAACTGCTGTTTGTGGGGTGTTTTGGGGAAGGGGTAGACCGCAGAAATTAGCCCCGAGAGAGTATTAATTTCGTGCTCTACTCCCCAATACCTTTCATTTGTGCCCCACATTGAGATGGTCCAAAATATGTTTGATTTAGGGGCGTTTTGGGGAGTATGTAGGCTGGTCCCCCCAAACACTTAGCCCTGAAAATATATCAACATCGTGCTCTACTCTCAAATATCATTTATTTGAACCCCATATTGGCCTCAAAATTAGATATCAAATTCTTTTTCTTATATCGAATACTTTTCATTTAAACCCCTTATTGGAAAAGTCAGCAAATATGTCTAGTTTTGGATATGGGCCCAAAAAACTACCAATGTCCTCCACTCTCTTTAACACTTAAATTGTCATGGTGAGCAAATACGTCCTATTTGGGGGTTGTTATGGGGGTGGGACGTCCCCTAGACAGTCTGTCCGAATGTTGATATCAGATTCGTGGTCTACTCCCAAATACCTTTCATGTGAGTCCCATATTTCCATAGTCGGCAAACATGTCCGGTTTGGGGGGTGTTTAGGGGTAGGGCTGCCACAGTATATCAGATTCGTGTTCTACTATAAAATACTTCTTATTTGAGTCCCATATTGCAATGGTCGGCAAAAACTTCCTATTTGGGTGGTGTTGTAGGGGTGGCCCCATAGACACTTTTCCCGAATAATGATATCAAATTCGTGGCTCACTCCAAAAAGACCTTTCATTTGAGCCCCATATTGCTATGCTCGTCAATTTGTCCTCTTTGGGGTGTGTTTTTGGGAGGCAGCCCCCAAAACACCGTAGCGCAGAGGTTAGCATGTCCGCCTATGACGCTGAACGCCTGGGTTCGAATCCTGGCGAGGCCATCAGAAAAAATTTTCAACGGTGGTTTTCCCCTCCAAATGCTGGCAACATTTGTGAGGTACTATGCCATGTAAAACTTCTCTCGAAAGAGGTGTCGCACTGCGGCACGCCGTTCGGACTCGGCTATAAAAAGGAGGCCCCTTATCATTGAGCTTAAAACTTGAATCGGACTGCACTCATTGATATGTGGAATGTTCCTGTTCCTTAGTGGAATGGGCAAAATTTGCAATTTGCAGCCCCCAAAAAACACTTGGTCACACCTTTTGATATCAGATTCGTATCCTACTCTTAAATACCTTTCATTTGAGTCCGATATTGCCATGGTCGGTAAATATGCCCGATTTAAGGGTGTTTTGGGGGGTTGGGGTGGTCCCCTTAACACCTGGCCCGACAATTGAATGTCAGATACGTTTACTAATCTTAAATACCTTTCATTTGAGTCCCATATTGTCGTGATTGGTCTAAATATATATTTGGTAGGTTTTGTGGGGTGGGCCCGTCCCCCTAGGTACCCCATCCGAAATTTGAATACCAAATTTTTAAGAAAGCACAGTAAATTTCGCTTAAATCGCAGCATCCATCATCGATATCTGGCGTTTCTGAAAATTAGGGTTGCCTCCATCCCTTTTAACCCTGATAGGGATTGGAGAACTCTCTGTGCCTCGTAAACATTGGGTTGGTAATAAAGGTTCTGTTGGTATGATGTACAGATTAATGCCCGACCTGGCTCTAAATACACGCACTCATAGGGTCTTGTGCCAAACCTCGTGAAAACCTCACGGCATGCAAAGCGACCCTTGGGGTCCACACACAAAGGGCGACTACATTTTTGGATGCAGATAGCGGCTTCAAGTTGGGACCCTATTACACTGAAGGAAACACCAACAAACCACAAAACAGAGAACCGGACTATGACCGTTTTTAAGATTTTTTCGCACCGCGACGCGCCTTTCGGAATCGGTTATAGAAAGGAGATCTATTATCATTGAGCTTAAACATGAATCGGACAGCAGCCATTGATATGTTAGAAGTTTGCCCCTGTTTCTTAATGGCATCTTCATGGGTAAATTTGCAATGTCTGTCTCTTCGTCTGTTGGTCTGTCCATTTTCCTGTGCGGCGTCTGTCTGTCAGGCAGTATGTTCGGCTGGGTGTCCGGCTGTCTGTCCGTCAGTTTGTCTGTCTGTGTACACAGTACAGGACTCAGTGTTCATCCTATCGTCTTGGAATTTGCGCCCTCTAAAGGGCCCAATCCCAACCGATCTACACTAATAAAAAGTATTTGTGCAAAATTTCAAGCGTCTAGCTTTACTCCTTCGAAAGTTAGCGTGCTTTCGACAGACGGACGGACAGACGGACGGACATGGCTAGATCGACATAAAATGTCACGACCTTCAAATGTCACTACCTTATGAGGTCTCAGACGAATATTTCGAGTAGTTACAAACTGAATGACGAAATTAGTATACCCCCATCCCATGGTGGAGGGTATAAAAAGTCACAGTTTGGTGAGGTTTATGGGCTGGTGGAATCATTGGACCATACTTCTCCAAAGATGATGCGAATAGTAACGTAACTGTGACTTATTTTGCCCAAAATTCAAGAGCTTGACTTGCATGACATTTGGTTTCAACAAGACGGTGCCACATGCCACACAGTACGCGTAACAATGGACTTATTGAGAGGCGAGTTCGGTGAACATTTTACTTCTCGTGTGGGACCCGTCAATTGACCGCCTAGATCGTGCGATTTAACGCCTTTAGACTATTTTTGGAGGGAATATGTTAAAGGTCATGTCTATACAGACAAGCCCGCTTCTATTGACGAATTGTAAGATACCGGACGAATTGTTGGAAAGAGTATGGTTTCATTTGGTTTCAACAAGACGGTGTCACATGCCACACAGTACGCGTAACAATGGACTTATTGAGAGGCGAGTTCGGCGAACATTTTATTTCTCGTTCGGGACCCGTCAATTGACAGCTTAGATCGTGCGATTTAACGCCTTTAGACTATTTTTGGAGGGAATATGTTAAAGGTCATGTCTATACAGACGAATTGTAAGATACCGGACGAATTGTTGGAAAGAGTATGCCAAAACTGGATTAAGCAGATGTCACGGTCAACATTGCATGAAATATTAAATTATATGGACCGTACTATCGATTCAAGTAAAGATTTCATGCATTTTCTGAATTGTATGTGTTTTGTTTTTTGAAAAACTTTCCTATTGCTCCTAAAAAATCGCCCTTTATATGTATCGCCCGATTTTTAACTTTAAAGTCTTTGTCAGCGTATTTCTCAACAGATTTGGACAACATTTTTGTAGAATGTCTTCTTTTTTGACTTTTACTATATGTATCGATTTTAAACGAAATCGTTTCCGATTTGCATATATAACTCCCATATATGTTTTTGTTCGATTGGATTAATACTTTCATAAATTGGTAATTTGCTAATTGATCTCACAAAATTTGACACAAAAGTTTCTCTTATGACTCTCAATATTGCTGTTGTATTTCATAGAAATCGCTTCAGATTTAGATAGAGCTACCACAATATTTATGAATTTTCGTCGGAATGACAAATGATTTCTTAAGGTACTTTTTTTTTTTAATTTGCTATATTTTTCTCCTAATATTTGCTAGCAGTTCAAATTCGAATAAAATATTTTTTAAAAAAAGTTTTTCCAATTTTTTTTTCGAGTGCATGCTAGGCGACAATAATTTAAACATGAGCACACATACAATCGCTTTACACTAATGCTTATTGTATTCCTTTTACCCATACCCAAACCCCTCAGTGCCATGGGCAACAATAACGAAAAGACGTTGGGGTCTCTTTGTTGCTTGCTTGCAAGGATGTTTTTTTTTTGAACTGAATGAATGAAGGGAAAAAGGCAAAGGAACTGCAGTAGGTCTTAAAATGCAGTCCCCACTGCTACATACCACCTCTTCAAATGACTGCAAAGGACACCAAACATGGCAGCAACTTAAAAATATGGAACATACACAAATGCCAGCTCACACCACCTTTGGAGATTGCTTTGCACATGTGCTTGTGAGTGTGCATATGTGTGTTTGCTGGTTTGTTAACACTGTTGCAACTTCAATTTCAAGTGTTGAATGCAGTTAAGGACAACTTAAGGCCCTTCAAGTTAAAGTAGTTGGGCAAACTGCTAAAGGGTTAAGGCATTGAGACGTTCATGTTCACGTTCTAAGGATTTTTATTTAATACCCTTGCTTGATGGCTTTGCTTTTTTTATTGGCCGTCTTAGTCCATAAGACTTTTGAAATGTCTTGCAACA
This sequence comes from Stomoxys calcitrans, assembly GCF_963082655.1. NCBI lineage: Eukaryota > Metazoa > Arthropoda > Insecta > Diptera > Muscidae > Stomoxys > Stomoxys calcitrans. The sequence continues at coordinate 142,929,530 of NC_081556.1, read as the reverse complement.
ATGCATACTCGTGCTGGTACATCTTCTATATCGTTAAGGTTTTAGCGTTTTTCCTTCTTCTTCCTACTCTTCATCCTCTGCCCTTTTCTTTTTTTTGAAAGACTATAGACTTTTCCAAGAATCATTGTAAATACTTGAGTTGAGTTGTCATTTTAATTAGTTTGTTGAGAAATTTGAGATGTTGTTTTTAATCTTTTTTATTGATACTCAGAGGGTTCTTGGTCATTTGCTTGGGATAATCTTCGAGCAGAGACCGAAATACACATTTTTCTTGTGTCAATATCGACAAAAAGATGAGGGCTTGCCTTATGGGTATAGAATAACTACAGGTTTTGATACTCCATTCTTCCATGTGGGCAATGTGTGCCTGTATGAACATTGTCTAATTTTTTTTATCATTGTCAATTCTTAGGGGGATTATTGTAATTATCTGAAACAAATAAACACCTTCTTTGGGAACCATTTAAAAAAAAAGAAAAAAGATTAAGGAAAACCCTAGAGCTTAGGTTGTATAAGGATGAATGGAATTCATTGTTGAAGGGCTCTAGTATTATTCTAAGATTTTTTTTTTATCTAAAACATAAGCCGAAATTAAAAAGACTTATATGTTTTGTCTAAGAATTCAAACTGGAAAATAGGTTTATATGAGAACGATTTGGACCATACTTAGAGGGCATATTGGAAGTTATAGCAAAACTCAACATGCCACATTTTTGATAAAATGGTTAAGAATTATGATCGCCAGGTGCTAAAGAAATCGTAAATTCGTAGCTTGGATTATATCGGAGGTATGCAAAACCGATTACATTATGGACCAATTTCCATTTCATGGTCTGGGGGGTGAAAAATTCCAAGATTGCTATTGGGTTAGTAATACAAACCCCCACCAGACGACATGGGAGTGAGAACAGAAACAATTTGGTGTCATATACCTAAGGAGAATGCCCCATTAAAAATCGCCCAAACGGGCATATAGACCGATCGGACCGAACTTAAATGAAAGATATTTTAGAGTAGTATGCGTATCTGTTATTAAAATAAGAGGCCAAGTGTCAGGGGGCCATCGCCCCCCCAAATGTGCATATGCACAGAAAAAAATAAAAATTAGTTGCAATCACGAAATGAATTGTTCCAATTAATTTTTTAATTGAAACTGCTTGAATCACAAAAAAGATAATATCCCCTCACCGTTTTTGAAAAGTAATCGAGAAAATTTTCAATTAATAAAGATGGTATATTGAAATAAAAAATAATTAAAATTTTTAAAAATTTTTTAATTGACCCAATTAAAACAATAATGAAATTTTTTTATAATTTTCAATTAATTTTTTTTTTGATCCAATCAAACAAGTGATTGAAATTTTTTGAAAATTTCTATAAATTTCTATAACATGTGGTACACAGATGTTTTCTTCTGGGTGCATTGTTTGGGCAAAGGCCCGTAGGCATCCCTATAAACAAAAGTTCCCCCGCATGGGTTTTCCAAAAAATTTCAGGTTTCGGGTAGGGGTGCCCTATAGATTTATTGTTGTTGTCGTAACAATGTGTTATACACAGAGGCGGCGGCCCATGGCTGCTGAAGAACTCCATCGGGTTAATCTGGAACATAGGACTGGGTACCAGAGTTTTGTCAAAATGTGGGACGTATGGGTCTTTGAAATACCTTTCCATTTATGACGTAGGGGACAATATAACCTTTCAATGATTTTTCTTAAGCATCACATTATAGGTGCTTTACTTATATCAAATAACGGCTAAATTGCAGATATGTGCTGAGTGTTATTTTATTCCTATCCAGTGCGGGTCAGATGTTCTGGATAGAATTTAAGTGCAAAGTTGTCCTGGATTGTTATCAATAACATGGGGATAATTATAACCAATTAATCGTGATTGGCTCTATATACGAGGGTTGCCTTTTATATTTCGGGATGAGAGAACAAAAGCAAACATTTATCATCGAAAATCGCTTTATTGTTTTTCAAAATATTCCCCATTAAGATCTATACACTTTTGCATGCGTTTGAACCAATTGTCGAAGCACTTTTGCCACTCTGATTGAGGAATATCCAAAACATGCATTCTGAGCGCATCATCCGCTTCTTCAGGTTCGAAAAACGTTGACCTCTCATTTTATTTTTTACGTACGGGAATGAAAAGAAGCCATTCGGTGCCAAGTCAGAACTATATGGCGGATCAAAAATGTTTAAGCCGATGTGTGAGAGCTCTCATTGTCGTGCTAAAGAGTGAAGCGTCTTCTGCGGTTGGTTTTCCTGATTTCTTTGAAGACAACTGGCAAAAAAATGGTTGTGTACCACTCAAAATTGACTGTTCTGCGTTGTTCTAGTGGTACGATTGCGACATGCCCAGTTTTTCCGAAAAACTAGGCGATCATTTGCTTGGAAGTGCTACGTGCGCGAGCAACATTTGTTGGATTTGGCTCATCTTGAAACTCCCATACAGTTGAATGCTGTTTACTTTTGGTCGCATACGCGTAAATCCACGATTGATCACCTTCACGATGTCATAGACGTGTTTCGAAGCACCACGATCGTATTTTGGAGTATTTCTTCAGCGATTGAAAAATTGTGTGGGATCCAACGCGAAAATTCGTCCAAGGACTAAAATCGGGAGATCGGTATATATGGCAGCTATATCCAAATATAGACCGGTCTGAACTATATAGGGCACGGATGTCGGACAGCCTAACATAGGTCACTATACCGTATAATAAATGCGCCTTTTATGGACCCAAGACCTTAGATCGGGAGAGCGGGCTATGTGGCAGCTAAGTCGAAATGTATCCGGTTGGAAGCCATATTGAACAAGGATGTTGAAGGACCTAATGTGAAAATTTTCAGCGAAAGCGGGTAGTATATGCTCATTTTATGGGTCCAAGATCTAAAATCGGGAGATCGAATTTTTCAAAAAATTTCCGGATATTCGGGACAGAATTCTTCTATTCTTTTTGTTTGTTTGTTTCCTATTCTTTTTGTTCAGATAAAGTTTATGTTATTTTCAACCCATGGCATTAAATATTAATTTTTTGTTACGATCCATCGGCTCCTGCAGCCTTGTTATACTTTGTACACTGTAAAGGTAATCTTTCTTTCTTGAGCCTAAAGAAATATTTTTCCTAAGGTGTGAAATTTAAAATTTTTGTTATGATCCATCGGCACCCGCAGTATTGTTACTTCTATGAGTATTTGGGCGTTTTCTTTTATTTTTACTCAGATTAAATATATTTTGTAGTTAGCGTGTTTTTCCTATGGTATGCTATTTAAAATTTGTGTTATAATCCATTGATGCCAGCAGCTTTGCCACATAGCACCTGCTGCTTTGATACTTTCAACAGTATATGGGTGTTTTCTACTTTTTGTTTTAGATGCAAAAAAGCTGTAAGGCTCTCTTCATGCTATCACATCAAATATAAATTTTCTTTGTTACAATGTGACCCATCGGCACCTGCTGTTTTGTTATACCTTTTCTCCATTAGAGGTGTTTTTTCTTCGTTTGATGCAAATACACTTTTTTGTAACTTTATATTCTTTGGCGGTCTATAAGCGCTATAACTTTTAATCTTATAATTTACAACAAATCCATCGGTACCTGCAGCATTGTAACTTCCACGAGTATATAGGAGTCAAAACTTTTTTCCCTCAGATACAGGCCAAGTTCAAAACTCTTTTCATGCTTCCTTAGCAAGAATAAAGATTTCTAATATCATCCATCGGCACCTGCAGCTTCGTTATATCTTGACACCATTACAGTTATTTTTCTTTCTTGGGCGTAGAAAGGCAGCTTTGTTATATCTTGATACCACTACAGTTAATTTTCTTTCTTGGGCGTAGAAAGATTTCTTTGCTGCCTAAAAGCTCTCTAGCTATTGACCTTATAATTTCTGAAAAACCATCGCAGCAGTAGCCTTGTTATTTCAAAAAATATGTTATTGTTTTCTCCTTTGTCCTTCAAATTCTGGATAAGGTCAACGTTCTCTTAATTCTTGGTTTAAAATTTTCATTTTCTATGTTATGATTCCTCAATAGCTTTTATCCTTCAGATACAGGTTGAGTTCAATATTCTCCCCATGCTAATTTTTCTAATAAGAATATATGTTTTTAATATGATCCATCGGCGCCCGCAGCTTTGTTATATCTTGTGGCCATTACAGCTCATTTTTCTTTCTTGGTTGTAAAAAGAATTTAGTCTCACTTTATGTTCGTTTGCGGCCTAAAAGCTCTTTAGCTATTGACCTTGTGATTGTTGATAAGCCATCGGTACCAGCAGCCTTGTTACTTTTACAAATATGTGAATGTTTTTTTTACATTTTTTCCCCTCAGATATAGGATAAGGTCAATGTTCTCTTCATCCTTGGCTTAAAATATTCATTTTCTTTATTATGAATCCTCAATAGCTGCAGCTTTGTTATTCCTCAACTTCAATATGGTGATTTTATACTTTCTTTTATATATCCCCCATCTTTTGTCATAGGATTTTTATTTTCTTTGTTCAAAAAGGCAAACCTTTCCGCATCTCCATGAGAGATTGACAAATTTGAGGACTTCCGATTACAGCCTTTGCCCCTAACTTCCTAAACATCAACGAACCTTTCTTTGGTAGGGATTAAATTTCAGCCATCCTTTGTACATATCCTGGTGTATTTAAGTCAGCTTCCTTTTTTCTTGGCTTTGTTGTGATTTTTTAAATTTTTGCTAAAGTAACCAAATCACTACCCCTACCACAAAAAAAAAGTTGTTCTTTTGAAATGACAAAAATAAGTTGGGGTTTTTTTTGTCGCGCTATTCATTCTAAATTGATTTCCATGCCAAAAGAAGGTCGCTTGGTGGAGCGCCAAGCAATATACAACAAGAGACATAAGCAGTGGTAACAATAACGTCATACGTCGCATACGGCAATTGGGTTCAACAATGGTATACCACCCTACATACAAGCCATCAAATCAGCGAGCCAAGTTCTTGGCTTCAAGAACCACAATGACGACGATATCATAAAAAACAAAGACCCATGTTCTTTCTGCTTAGCACATACAAGCGTATCCAACTAACCAACTGACTAAGTGGATACATATGGACAATATCTAACCGCTACTGCTACTGTGACGTGGGGGAGTCTAATAAACGTTCTCATGTCACCATCATCATTGGCGGTGCGGTTGTGTTGGGTCGCTGGCTGTCGCCATTGCCAATTCGGTCTTTGGATTTTATTGAAGTACACATCAGTAAAATAAATTTCCAACTATTTTCATTACTTTGAAGTGGCCTCCCCCCCCCAAAAAAAAAAGTACAAAATAAAATGCCAAGCATATCCAAAACATGTGTCCACCAGTTAGTTGGTACTACTCCCTAGACTTTCTGCAACAAGCCTCTCCCCCTCCCCTCCAAAATGTAAGACAAGTATTTTTTATAGTCCCTAGGTCTTTGGGGGTTCTCATTTTCTTGAATTGTCATATGGTCTTTGGTCGCTCCATTTAAAAGCTGTATCTAATGGTGCTCCAGTCAGCTTAAGACACCAGCGGGTCTTTATGTTCAAGCGGAAAGGGGTCCAAATGATGACTGTTTGAAGCCAGCGTTTGTTTGGTGGCGCAAGCCCGCTTCAATGATGTAGCCTAAGTTCATGTTTCCCCAAAATTAAGTTTAGAGACCAAAAACGAAAATTAAACCAGAAAAACGAAATGAAAACGCTTAAAGAAAAACAATGCAAACCCACGCATTTCCTTGTAATAGTTTAAAGTCTGTGCGTTTTTTTTTTGTTTTTTTTGGGCACTTTGTTAGCGATATGACAGCAGACGGCATGCAGCAGCAGCAGGCCCAGTTCACATGCCATGATGTTGCCACTGCTGTTTTTGCTGCTGCGGCTGCCTGAGATGCTGATGATGTTGTTTTTCTGCCTTCTGTCACACACTGCTGTTGTTTGTATTTTTGTTTTTCCATATTTTTTTATTTGTTTATTTATATTTTTTTTTTTTTTGGTACTCTTAGATAAATTTATTATTTGCCCTTTTTTTGTGGTGGCCGAAAGTTGTCCAAAGTTGCAGCAGCTTGCTGCGTCACCAAAGTTAGTTAGTAGCGAGGCGGAAGATGAAGAAAATGAGCGGGTGTTTTTATCAGTTTGGGCTTTGTCATCGGCTATGGTTAATTTTTTGGACCAACTGCCGCTAGCCTCTTACAATCCAGAAATGGAGCAATACCATAAGACAAATAAAAGCACCATGTCCAAATTGCATTTAAAAACAAAAAACAAATATGAATGATGACAAGAGTTTAATATGAATTCCCAAGCATGTTAAGCCTATAAGGGGAATAATAGCTGGCGCCCAAACTGGGAGAACCTATCATGGGAAAGCAAAATAAAAATTCCATGTTGTCAAAAAATTGAGCCAGAAAAATAAAATTCTTTTGTCAATAATCAAAAGTTGTTAGTAGCTAAAGTATCAGACAACTGGCGCCCAACTAGGAAACCTTTTACAAACATTTTAAATTGAAAAGAGAGATTTGAAGATCTTGAGATTAAATTAGCAACTTTACTGAAAACTGCTTATCTTAAAAAGTTTAAAATATTGGTTGCAGTTCTTTTTTAATTAAAAAAAAGAGTTGGCGCCCAAGCAGAAACCTTCTAATGTCTGCCGCGAAGAAACCCTTTGGATATAAAGAATCAAGAAAAGAATAAAATTTTGGAAATTAAACGCTTTAAATCAAAAGTTAAAAATTCTCATTGCAAAATTAAAAAAAGAGCTGGCGCCCAAGCAGAAACCTTCTAATGTCTGCTGCGAAGAAACACTTTCGATATAAAGAATTCTGAAAAGAATATCTAATATTTTTGAAAGTTAATGCTTTAAATGAAAAGTTAAAAATTCTCACTACAAAAATCTACAAGTGCACAACAAAAAGAGTTTGGCAATGTTGATTTGTCTGTTGTTCTTCGCATTGATGATTAGTTTGTATCGGAATAGTGAAAGGAACGGCTTTCTTCTCTCTTACTGCGCTAAGGAGAGTTAGAGGATGAGACCTCTTTGAAAACAAAAGCATGCCCTACACCGTACTCAATAGTCGTTGGGTATGTTGAGCACCTTAATCATTTTGACAAAGTAGTTGATGAAGATACCTATATGGTGTATCAGAATTCGCGATCCACCATGCCAGTCAAAGCGTTTTGAAGACAGCACACACTAGTCTAACTGTTATAAGTTCTTAGTTTTGCTATTCTTTGAAAGAAATCATTGAATATGATCTCAAGCTAGAATATGTTCGAAAAATCCGGTTAAAAATTCCCTTAAGTTGTTGGCCAAATAAGTGGCGCCCGTGCAAAAACCCTTAAAAATCTAAATTTCAAATGTTAGTATATTACAACTTTCAAATAATGATTGAGCTTAAACTTGAATCGGACAGGACTCTTTGATATGCGAGAAGTTTACTCCCGGATCCTTAATGAAATGTTAGTGAAAAAAGAAAATAAAATAAATTTTAAACTAAATTTTACGATACCTGACCCATTGGCGTATTTTGAATGTAATTGACTTAAAGCAAAATTTTAAAAATTTTTTTTAAGTGATATTAGTAATACAAATAGTTGGCGCCCAAGCAGGAATCTAATAAATAACCGAACTCAAGGGTTATTTATTGTAAGCAAAAAAAAAAAAAAAATAATTTAAAAATTTTCAAATTAAATTACGCCAATTACTTGGGCCCAGGCAGCTACACTCTGATTTATGAATATCTTGGTTATAAACAGAAGAAGGTAAAAAATGCAATCCCCTTTTGACTGTAATCGCTGTAAATCAAAAGTTTAAAATTCTGACGCAAGTATTGTAAGTTACGCATACAGTTGGCGCCCGAGCAAGAACACTTTCAACAAAACCTCAACTAAAATAAAATTGTCAAGGTTTGCAATGTAAAATTTTTAATTTATTGTAGCCCTTTAAATGTATGGCTAAAGTTTGTGCAATTAGTTGGCGCCCGAGCAGGAACACTTTTAGCAAAACCTTAATTAAAACTAAATAGTTAAGAGTTTCACTATAAAATTTTTGAAGGAAATAATTTCTAAAATACAACATATTGAACGATTAGTACAATTAGATTGTAATTACAATTAATGATAGCAAGAGCATATGTATTTATGTTTAAAAAGCAAAGATATTTTGTGTGTAGGGTACAGTGTACCCTGTCTAGGTCATAGGTGGTATATAAAATAAAGCTTATCGAAAAGCACTTAAGACTTTAAGTTGTAAATACATCAGTCTAAAATATACAATTGCGGTTTTATATAAGTTACATATGTAGTTGGCGTCCGAGCAGGAACCTTCTTAAAAGATAGTAAAATAAAGTTCTTATATATTGTGAGAGCGAAATACTGTATTAAATCTATATATCTTTGGTCGTCTTGATTGTCTTATCATACAATATATTAAATACACAAGCAGCTGGCTCCCAAGCACGAAACCCCCCTCCTTATAGTCTTATTTCGACAAAAAAAATGGTTATCGACTACTTTTGATAAAACTAACAAAATAAAATATTCAGCCGCCTAATACTGAAACTGCAACGTTTTGGTTCCTCTCAAATGCCAAACAAGTAAAAGGGTGCTAAGTTCGGCCTGGCCGAATCTTAGATACCCCACCATGGGTCGCATTTGTCAAGTTCTTTGCCCATGTAGCTCTTTATAGTCAAAAACGGATGCAAATGCAAACTTGCCCAAAAACATTCCATTAAGGAACTGAGGCAAACTTCTCAAAATCAATGAGTGCTGTCCGATTCAATTTTAAGCTCAATGATAAGGGACCTTCTTTTTATAGCCGAGTCCGAACGGCGTGCCGCAGAGCGACACCTCTTTGGGAGAAATTTTTATATGGCAAAGTACCTCACAAATGTCGCCAGCATTAGGAGGGGATAACCACCGCTGAGAAATTTTCTGATGGTCCTGCCAGAATTCGAACCCAGGCGTTCAACGTAATAGTTGGTTTACAAGGGTTGAGCTATGTAAGGTTGTGGACCGATTAGATCTGTAGATCTGTTAGATGTTGTAGGGAAAGTCATCTTCAAAATTCTAGCCAAATCTGATAAAAAATTGGGCCATCTAGAAGTATATTCGGGAGATCAGTTTATATGGGAGCTATATCAGTTTTGAACCGATTGGAAACATATTTTGTAGAACTGTTGGAGGTCATAGAAAAAGTCATCGTGCAAAATTTCATCAAAAAGGGAAAAGAATTGCGCCCTTTAGAGCTCAAGAACTATATCGGTTTATATGGGAGCTATATCAAAATGTGGACCGATTTGGCCCATTTACAATCCAAACCAACCTACAGTTATAAAAAACATCCGTGAAAAATTTCAGGCACCTTGCTTTATTCCTTTATTCGAAAGTTAGCGTGCTTTCGACAGACGGACATGGTTCGATCGACGAAAATGTCATGACGATTGAGAATATGTATACTTTATTGTGTCTTACACGAATATTTCGAGGTTTTACAAACGGAATGACGAAATTAGTATACCCCCATCCAATGGTGGAGGTAAAAAAAATGATTTTTTCAAAATCTCGTACAAGTAATATGCGTAAGGCAATACTGGTGTCCAACGATAACGATATATTTCAACCGAACCTATTGGTTAACGAAAATTCAGCAGATAATATTGGATGCCAGTCTCAATTATAAAATTGTTTATTTTTAAACCAAATCATTTGCATTCAAAATCAGCTGGCGCCCAACTTGGAACAAGCTTAATAAAATAGGAAATAAATATTGAATGAAATTTGTTTCTCAACTTTAAGAAAATAAAAAAGGTCGACTTATGTGAAAAGTTGAACATTTTAGTTTAAGTTATAATAAAAAAATACCTGGCGCCCAACTAGGAGCAAAATATCAAACTTAAGTATAGCCATCAAAGTTTTGAACAATTAAATGTATGAACAACTAATAATCTCAAGAAATACTAGCGGCCTAAAGAAATATGCTTTCAATTCTCTTTTAGTTCACTAGCACTTGACAAAAAAAAAACTAGCGCCCAACCATGGGCAATTTTGAATCCTTTTAACAAACCTCTAAAGGAGATGTCTTTTGTTAATACATAAAGACTGAAATGGCCCCTGTTTAAAGTTTTATTTGAAATTGTAAATGCTATACAAAAACTGGCGCCCGACGGGAGACAATAGATAGTACCTAGACCAATCTAACGTTAAGCTATCAGGTATTTTAAACGATAATTTCCAAAATGTTGGAACCCTAGACAATTTTATACACATATTTCAAAATCACGTTCGAGGCACATACGTTAGAAACAACTGGCGCCCAACCATGGACACTTCAGAATATCTCAAATAAGATTATGGGGACTTTTGTCAATACAGATTGACTAAAGCAGCCGCTTTTGAAATGTTGAAAGTTTTTGTTGAAGTTATGAATGCAATAAAACAACTGGCGCCCGACAGGAGGCAATTGAAAACAACCAAAGTTACGCCATTAAAGGGTTTTTTTTTAATTTCTATAAATTTAATTTCTATAAAGTTGTAATAGTAAAGGGGTTTAGCTGCATGTTTCAAAGTCAGGTTCAAGGCACATACGTTAAAAAAACTGGCGCCCAACGAAGAGCACTTAAGATTAATTCAAACAAACATCTAATTAACAAAATTCCGACAAAAAGTACAAAAAAAACAAAAATGTTTTTGCGTTTAAAAAAATTGGCGCCCAACGAAGATCACTTAAGAATAATTTTGTTGTAAAAATTTTCGTGTTATAAAATTCTTTATGAAAATCATGTTTTCGTACCTTAAAATGTTTCACCAAATGTTTAAATAAGAATGAAATCGTACAAAAATATTAATACCATAAAAGTCTATTGCGTTGCCCAATACTTTGCTGTACAATTCTAAACCCTCAAATAAGCTTCTCGTTAAAATGATGTGAATGTTTTTTGTTGAATTCCGTCATTTCAACTCCATGCTGTCCCCATAATCTTCTCACCATCTCACACAATACAAAATATTCAAAATATACATTGACCCCATAATAAGGGTTGCTTTCAATACTCTAGGCTTTGTGTATTATTCAAATGTGATTTCATACAAAGGATATGATAAGGATAATGATAACGCCATTGTCAACTGCTTTAAAATCTAACCTATGGTTAATGTGGTACGTATTTTCAAGTGATACTTATTTTTGATTTTTATTCAAAAAAAAAGGTACGAAAATTTGAAACATTTTTTTGTTCTACACAAATTTCATGGCACCAGTGACTCTCATCTAATCTGTGAGCTAATTTCAAACTGAAATGTCAATCAAGAAAATCAAGTTTTCATTGTGTAATCATGGTAAATGATTACAGTTGCTAGCTATTTACCTGGGTAAAAAATTAATGTGGATAGGTATAAGGGTTAAATTTGTCAAGATAACCCTAAGGCTAGGGGCGAATTTGTAAGTGTAATGAATTCATTAAAAATGAATAATGACATGGTTTGAAACAGCATGTAACTACTTTTTTGGGATAAGAGAGAGAGAGGGAGAGTAAGGATCAAGGAACACCTGGATAGGATTGTTTTTACTTTGTTATATTTTAGAAGCTTCTAGTTGTGCATGTAATGTTTGTGGTAATTTTTTGATTTCCAGCAAACGAGTAATGTATTGGGTTGCCCAAAAAGTAATTGCGGATTTTTCATATAGTCGGCGTTGACAAATTTTTTCACAGTTTGTGACTCCGTAATTGCATTCTTTCCACTGTCAGTTATCAGCTGTTACTTTTAGCTTGCTTTAGAAACAAAGTGTAAAAAAAAGTATATTTGATTAAAGTTCATTCTAAGTTTTATTAAAAATGCATTTACTTCCTTTTAAAAAATCCGCAATTATTTTTTGGGCAACCCAATAGAAAACGAGTGTATTGTTAAGATTTTGAGTTTCATAGGGAATTTGGGTGCCCACCGTAGAGCAGAAATTAGCATGTCCTCCTATGATGCTGAAATTCTGGGTTCAAATCCTGACAAGAACATCAAAGCAAAAATTTTCCAGCAGTGGTTATCCCCTCCTAATGCTGGCGACATTTGTGAGGTACTTAGCCATGCAAAAACTTTTCCCCTCTACTATAAAAAGGAGACATCTAATCATTGAGCTTAAACTTGAGTCGGACTGCACTCATTGATATGTGAGAAGTTTATCCCTGTTCTTTTAAGGTTTTTTTTTAGTTTCGTTGCTGCCTGCAATCCGCTACATTCTAAAAAAGGGTGCTGATATTAAACGGCCCCATACCACTATGGACATACATCTAAGCCTGTAATCGGATACGGGTTGACCAAGAGTGCTGATATTTAACCGCCACATGGTCATACACCTAAGCCTGTAATCGGCTTAGGGTTGACCAAGTTTATTGAAGGCAATTCTATGGCCTTCACTGCCAAATCATCTGCTCTTTTTTTTCTTCCTTACTCCGCTGAGGCCCGGCAACCAAACTATGCGGATCGTGTCATCCTCAGAGAAGGCTTTGATCTCCTTCTTAAACTCCATGACTCGTCGTGACCTTATCGTCTTGATTGTTAATGACGTGATGACAGGTTTAGACTCCAAATCTCTGTCTGAATGGCCATATTTTGTTCAGGAAGTCGAAAACAGATGTCCGGATTCTTAATGTATACCCCAGGCCAACTCTGTCCTCCCGATTTGATATATCTGTGTACCATGATCTTCCAGATGGTAATACTAGAGTTCCATCAATCAAAGACTGTGCCTGACAGCAGTGTCTTCCACTCGACCTCAAGTGTCATCTCAGGTATCTGATCGGAATGCTCTTCTATACCATCCGGATTGTCGCCTCGATTATACCGCTATGGTATGAGTTGCTCCTATCCTCTATTCATTCTCTCATGGCCTTAAGTCCAATAACCCCTATGACTGCCTCACACTTAATTTGTATGTCTATGCGTCGGATATCTACAATAGTCCACGGGGCCATAGAAGGCGTGGTCCTTTTAGCTCCGCCTATGCCAAGACAACATATTCCCTGAACCTGTGGTATTATCTTTACGTTGCAATTTTTCCTCATCGCAGTCCACCAAACTACTGAGGCGAAAATTAGTATTGGTCTTATAAAGTATAGAGGCAGTGGACTTTCCTCGGATTTGAGCTATAAATACTACATAGTTGTTCGGTTCTCCTGGGCGGGAAAGGTGGATATGATTTACAGCCTTTTAGTTTTTTCATACCCTCCACCATAGGATGGGGGGTATACTAATTTCTTCATTCCGTTTGTAACACCTCGAAATATGCGTCTAAGACCCCATAAAGTGTATATATTCTTGATCGTCATGACATTTTAAGATGATCTATCCATGTCTGTCCGTCCGTCTGTTCGTCCGTCCGTCTGTCCGTCCATCTGTCGAAAGCACGCTAACTTTCGAAGGAGTAAAGTTAGACGATTAAAATTTTGCACAAATATTTCTTATTAATGTAGGTCGGTTGGGGTTGTAAATGGGCCAAATCGGTCCATGTTTTGATATAGCTGCCATATAAACCGATCTTGGGTCTTGACTTCTTGAGCCTCTAGAGGGCGTTATTCTCATCAGATTTTGCCGAAATTTTGCATTAGATTTTAAGTTATGACTTCCAACTACTGTGCTAAGAATGGTTCAAATCAGTTTATAACCTGATATAGCTGCCATGTAAACCAATCCTGAGCGCAATTCTCATCCGATTTGGCTGAAATTTAGCATGAAGTGTTTTGTTGTGATTTCCAATAACTGTGCTGAGTATGGTTTAAATAGGTCGATAACCTGATATAGCTGCAATATATACCGATCTTGGATCTTGACTTCTTGAGCCAATAGAGGGCGCAGTTTTCGTTAGATTTGACTGAAATTTTGTATAAAGTTGTTTGTTATTACTTCCAACAACTGTGTCAAATATGGTTCAAATCGGTACATAACCCGATATAGCTGCCATATAAACCGATCTGGGATCTTGACTTCTCGAGACAATAGAGGACGCAATTGTCTTCGGATTTGGCTGAAATGTTGTACAACGGTATTTCTCATGACCTTCAACATACATGTGACTTCCAACAACTGTGTCAAGTATGGTTCAAATCGGTACATTACCCGATATAGCTGCCATATAAACCGATCTGGGATCTTGACTTTTCGAGACAATAGAGGGCGCAATTGTCATCGGATTTGGCTGACATTTTGAACAACGGCATTTCTCATGACCTTCAACATACATGTCCAATATGATGTTAATCGATCTATAGCCTGATACAGCTCCCATATGAACCGATCTGCCGACTAAGTTTCTTGAACCCCTACAGGGCGCAATTCTTATCCGAATCGACTGAAATATTACCTAATGACTACTACTGTGGTCTTCAACATTCCGTCCGTCTGTTGTAATCACTTTTGAGCCTGCGAAAATTGAGATATTGAGCTGCACAGATACGTGTTTTTGATGCACCCTGGTTAAGTTCTTGCACGGTCCAAATCGGACCATATTTGGATATAGCTGCTATATAGAACAATTTTCCAATAAAGGGTCTAATGCCCATAAAAACTTTATTTTTCATCCGATTTTGCTGAAATTTGAAACAGTGAGTAGTTTAAGTGAGTTCCCGACACCTGATCCAAATATGGTTCAGATCGGACTATATTTAGATATAGCTACCATATAGACCGATCTCCCCATAAATCGTCTGAAGACCATAAAAGCTTTATTTAATAACCGATTTCGCTGAAATTTGAAACAGTGAGTTATTTTAAGCCTCCCGATATCTGACCTAAATATGGTTCAGATCGGACTATATTTAGATATAGCTGCCATATAGACCGACCTCCCGATAGGGGATCTGAAGACCATAAAAGCTTTAGTTTTTATCCGATTTCGCTGAAATTTGGAACAGTGGGTTATTTTAAGCCTTCCGACATCTGATACAAATATGGTTCAGATCGGACTATATTTAGATATAGCTACCATATAGACCGATCTCCCCATAAATGGTCCGAAGACCATAAAAGCTTTATTTAATACCCGATTTCGCTGAGATTTGAAACAGTGGGTTATTTTAAGCCTCCCGATATCTGACCTAAATATGGTCCAGATCGGACTATATTTAGATACAGCTGCCATATAGACCGATCTCCCGATAGGGGATCTGAAGACCATAAAAGCTTTAGTTTTTATCCGATTTCGCTGAAATTTGGAACGGTGGGTTATTTTAAGCCTTTCGACATCTGACCTAAATATGGTTTGGATCGGACTATATTTAGATATAGCTACTATATAGACCGATCTCCCCATAAATGGTCCGAAGACCATAAAAGCTTTATTTAATACCCGATTTCGCTGAGATTTGAAACAGTGGGTTATTTTAAGCCTCCCGATATCTGACCTAAATATGGTTCAGATCGGACTATATTTAGATATAGCTGCCATATAGACCGATCTCCCGATAGGGGATCTGAAGACCATAAAAGCTTTAGTTTTTATCCGATTTCGCTGAAATTTGGAACAGTGGGTTATTTTAAGCCTTCCGACATCTGACCTAAATATGGTTTGGATCGGACTATATTTAGGTATAGCTGCCATATAGACCGAACTCCCCATAAAGGGTCTGAAGACCATAAAAGCTTTATTTTTTATCCGATTTCGCTGAAATTTGGAATATAGTGCAGCATTAAGCTTCCCAACATCCGACCCAAATATGGTACAAATCGGAATATATTTAGATATAGCTGCCATGTACACCGATCTGCCGATAATAGGTCTGAAGCCAATAAAAGCTTTATTTGTTATCTGATTTCGATGAAATTTTAAACAGTGAGTAGGTTAAGATCTCCCAACATCCTACCTAAATATGGTTCAGATCGGTTTATAATTGGTGATATCTGCCAAAAAGACCAATATTTTGTTCTACAAAATTGAGTTGTGACATACATTACACTCAATGTCCGTGTCGAATTTGGGTGCTTAAGTTGTCCAATTTTCACCGGATTGTGACGAAATGGAGTTTACATATATACCCGAGATGGTGGGTATCCAAAGTTCGGCCCGGCCGAGATTAATGCCTTTTTACTTGTTTTGATTTTACGTTATTTTGTTTTATTTTATTTTATTTTTACATTATTTTTTTATTTTCTTTTATTTTATTTTACTTTATTTTATTTTATTTTATTTTATTTTATTTTATTTTATTTTATTTTATTTTATTTTATTTTATTTTATTTTATTTTATTCTATTTTATTTTATTTTATTTTATTTTATTTTATTTTATTTTATTTTTATATTATTTTATTTTGTTTTTTTTTTATTTTATTTTATTTTATTTTATTCTATTTTATTTTATTGTACTTTATTTCATTTTATTTTATTTTGTTTTGTTTTATTAAAATTTGTTCCAACTTTTTTTGCGTTTCTTGGAAATGGTGTAGCCATGAATAAGTGAATTATTTGTAGTTTCGCTTAATTTATCACCGAGATATATTGTAACAATAAAAATACAATTACAACAACTCCAATCCACAGGTCAGCGACACAAGGCAAAAAATCGTAAAACGTACAACAGTGAATCATGATGTGATCTTGTTCATTTCATTGTAGAACATATTCCCAATTGCAGATAAAAAATATGAGGCAGATGAAACAACGAAGGAGAGGGATGTGGGGGTTGAGTAACATTAATACTTGGTTATGAAATATATGATAGTTTTGCCGTCTATTGCAATGCTATAGAGAAATATAACATCTGGGCCATGCTAGGTTACAACTCCTGTCTGATAACAACGTCACAAATAGACAGCGGAATTAAAGAATGATGCAAAATGTAGATGGGACATGCATAGTTATTTGAAAAAGAAATTTCTCTATGCATTTTTCTTGTTTGCCTATAATTCCTTTGTCTATTCATCATAATCTTAGCCTTTGTTCTTGTCCATTGCCTTTGTACACTTAGTGTCAAAAAGATGTCACAATATCATCGACATTGTCTTTGCCTGTGTGTTTCATTGAAACATTTATCAAATTTCTCATCAATTTTCGTCGGTATTATGTAAGGGGGCAGCATTTCTGTCTGCAGATCGTAATGATGTTTAATTTTTTTTTTGGTTGGCATGAAAGATCTTCGCCCCTTATAATCTGGAAGAGATCGATTGCTGTGTGCTCATTTCTCCCTGGGGATGGATAAGGGGGTTGGTCCCTTTGCCTGTTCCTTGGGTTCAATTTATGAAATTTATTGTTCTGAACTTTTGAAAGGAAAATTCTTTTGGGGCAACCCTTTTTTGTGCACGACCACTCTCACGCTCATGCTGCTGTTGCTACTGCTGTTGCTCATTCAAGGCCCATGATTTAATGGGAATGTTTAAAATATGGTCTTTGTGTCTTTGCTTAATGGCATTTTTTCCCTACATATCACCGACTCTTTACATCTTCATCTTCAACGTTTGCCATTGGCAGGGCCCTGCTAGGGGAGGCAGGAGGTAGTATCATCAATCCAATGGGCCTTTCGGTTTTGAGATTTTAAAATTCCAAATATGTTTTGTTTTTCCCAACATTTTGTCGCCGTTGCGCCTTTTGTTTTGTATTTCGAATTAATTAATTCACTTTGTATTGTAGTTGCAATAAATCTCAAAGGCTGTCATTAGATGTAGACCAACAAGGAGATGAGAATTGTGAGGTATACGAAGACGTAGACTTTTTCAGAACGTGTATAATTAGTTTAGATTTACTTTGTATGGCAGAGCGGCCCATTGCGATGGATTAATGCGCCATTTGGCTTTTTCCCTTTCTTTGTTCATAATCGATTGTTTCGTAAAGATTTATTTTTTATTTGATTATAGAATGCTTGTTATGAGATAATTTTCTTTGTGGGCTGGGCAAGGCTTTTAATTCATGGCAATTTGAACTAAGCATAATTTATGGTTTTAATGATCTATTACATGGTAAGAAATTCTAAAGAATTGTTTGCTTGATAAATATTGGCGCTAAAGATAAGCAACCGTGGGTTGGTTGGAATTACAACAGAACACTGATTTTGGTAATAAAATTCAATGATTTGCAAGCGTTGCTCGTTAGTAAGTCTATTCATGATGAAATGTCAAAGCATACTGAGCATCTTTCTCTTTGACACCATGTCTGAAATCCCACGTGATCTGTCAAATACTAATGCATGAAAATCCTAACCTCAAAAAAATCACCCTTTAGAACTACCCTACCTCTTAAGAATGGGTACTAAAAATACTCTACCCCTTGAGAACTACCCCACCCATTGAGAATGGGTACTCAATTCACCCTACCCTTTGGGAAAGGGTACAAACACTATCCTGTACCTTGGAATTGGGAACTAAAACTATCCTATCCGTTGAGAAATGATGCTAAAACTACTCTAACCATTGGGAAAGGGTTTTAATACTATGCTCTCCATTGGAAAGGGTACTAAAGCTACCTTTTCCTAGGGAAAGAGTAATAAAACTACCCTCCCCCTTGAGAATGGGTACTAAAACTAACCTACCCCTTGAGAATGGGTATTTGAACTACCCTACTCCTTGAGAGTGGGTACTAAAACTACCCTACCCCTAGAGAATGGGCCCTAAAACTACCCTATCCTTTGGGAAAGTGTACTAGAACTACCCTACCCCTTAAGAATGGGTACTAAAAATACCCTACACCTTAAGAATGGGTACTAAAAATAACCTAACCCTTGATAAAGGGTACTAAAACTACCCTACCCGTTGGGAAAGGGTACAAAAACTATCCTGTACCTTGGAATACGGAACTAAAACTATCCTATCCATTGGGAAATGATGCTAAAACTACTCTATCCATTGGGAAGGGGTACTAAGACTATGCTCTCCATTGGAATGGGTACTAAAGCCATCCTCTCCTTTGGAAAAGGGTACTAAAACTATCCGTTTGTTTGGGAAAGAGTACTAAAATTACCCTATTCCTTGGGAAAGGGTGCTAAAACTAATACCAAAACTACCCTATCCCTTAGAAAAGGGTGTTAAAATTACTCTATCCCTTAGGAGAGGGTACTAAAATTAACGTATCCCTTAGAAAAGGATACTAAAATTTCCCTATCCCTAGAAAAGGATACTAAAAGAGCCCTATCCCTTGGGAAAAGCTATTAATAATAGCCTCTCCCTTGGAAGAGGGTACTTAAACTACCATATCCCTTGGGAAAGGGTACTAAAAACAACCTATCCTTTGGGAAAGGGTACTAAAACTACCCTATCCTTTGGGAAAAGGTACTAAAACTACCCTATGCCTTGGGAAAGAGTACAAAAAGTACCCTATTCCGTGAGAAAGGGTACTAAAACTATCCTATCCCTTAGAAAATTGTACTAAAACTATCCTATCCTTAAGGGAAGGGTACTAAAACTACCCTATCTCTTTGGAAAGGCTACTGAAACAACCTTATCATTTGCGAAAAGGTACCATATCTACCCTATCCCTTGGAAAAAGGTACCAAATCTACCCAATCCCTTGAGAAGGTGTACTTACACTTCCCTATCCTTTAGGGAAGGGTACTAACACTTTCCTATTCTTTAGGGATGAGTACTAAAACTACCCTATCTCATGTGAAAGGGTTCTAAAACTACCCTATCTCATGGGAAAGTGTTCTAAAACTACCCATTCACTTGGGAAACGTTACCAAAACTATCCTTTGCCTTAGGAAAAGGTACTTAAACTGCCCAATCCCTTGACAAAGGGTACTAGCACTTCCCTATCCTTTAGGGAAGGGTCCAAGCACTTTCCCATCCTTTAGGGAAGGGTACAAAAACTACCCTATCTCTTGGGAAATGGTACTTAAACTACCCTATCACTTGGGGAATGGTACAAAAACTACCCTATCCCTTGGGAAAGGGTACTAAAACTACCCTATCCCTTGGGAACGGATACTAAAACTAGCCTCTATCATAGGAATGGCCTTTACCTAAACTTTACCTTGCGAAAGGGTACTTAAACTATCCTATCCTTCGGTAAAATTACCCTATCCCTTGTGAAAGGGTAGTAATAAAACTACCCCATCCCTTGTGAAAGAGTATTGAAGCTACCCTATCCCTAGGGAAGAGTACTAAAGTTACCCTATACTTCGGTCAAACTACCCTATGCCTTTGAAAAGGGTACTAAAACTACCCTATTCCTCGGAAAAGGGCCCAAAACTAACCAACCTATCCTATCCTTCGGTAACACTACCCTATCCCTTGTGAAAGGGTAGTAAAACAAACCCCATCTCTTGGGAAAGGGTACTACAACTATCATAACCCATGAAAATGGTGCTTAATCTATTTTATCATTTGGGATAGGCTAAATTACCCTATCTCTTGGGAAAGGGTACTAGAACTACCCTATCACTTGAAAAAGAGTATTAAAACTACCCTTTTCTTGGAAAGGTTACCAAACTACCTTCTCCCTTGAGAAAGTGTACCAAAAATATCTTCTTCCCTGGAAAGGGTACCAAATTTACCTTTTAGCATGGGAAAGGGTATTGAAACTACCTTATCCCTTGACAAAGGATACTAAAAGTACCTTCTCTCTTGAGAACGGGCGCCAAAACTACCTTTTCCCTTGGGATGGGGTACTACTACCCTGTCCCTTCGGAAATGGAACTAAAACTGCACTCACTCACTATCATCATCCTTTCTCTTGACAAGTGGTACTAAAATTCTCCACTCCCTTGGGAAAGGGTACTAAAACTACCCTTCGTTTGGAAAGGGTACGTAAACTACCCTCTCCCTTGGGAAAGATTACTTAACCTGCACTTTTTCTTAAAAAAGGTTACTCAAACCAACCTTTCTTTTGGGACATTTTATGATATCTATCCTTTACCTGCTGCCTCATTTGCGCTACATGATCAATATTGAATAACGTGGCCAGGTTTATTACTCAGGACATGGACTACGGCTTTAAATTTCTATGCTGGCAAACCATCGGTGCCTGGTGCCTTTTTCTATAGTTTTATTGCAATTTTGACTTCATTCTGGCAAGGGTTTTAACACTTAATAGTGTCGTTAGAATCTTTATTCAGGATATGGGCTCTGGCTAAGTTGTTTTGCTGGCATACCATTCTTCTGGTATGCAACCACTTTGACTTCATTCAGGAATCTGCCCTTACTTAGGACATGGCTTTTGGATGGCTGCAAATATTTACTGGCAAGTCACCGGCATCCGCAGCTATATTATTCTCCTGTCGGTTAACAACCATTTGGATGTCAACCAGGTAAGAAAGACAAAATGAATAATGTCGCCATGACCGATTTTCACAACGGCCTCGGCTAAGATGTTTTGCTGGCATACCATAGGTACCTGCTGCCTCATTTGGGTATGCATCCACTATGACTTCTTTCTGGAATTTTACCTTAGTTAGGACATCGCTTGTGGATGGCTGCAAACATTTACTGGCAAATCATCGGCACCTGCTGCCGTATTATTCTCCTGTCGGTTAACAACCATTTGGACGTCAACCAAGTAAGAAGGACAAAATGAATAATGTCGCCATGAACGTTTTTCATAACGTCAGTTTCAGTTTAAATTCGCAGACTAACTTCCATCATTCGTGCTGAGAATGATTCACATCGGTCTATAACCGCTAATAGCTCCCTGATAAATCGATTTTCCATTATTACTCGAGTTAGCTGATATTTTGCGGTTAGGCTCCCTGATATAGCTCCATACAAACCTCTTATAACTCCCATATAAAACGGTTTCCCAAATTTACTCTTTATCCTCTAGAGGGCGTATTTATTACTTAAATTGGCTGATGTTTTGGGGATAATGTTTCGTAATGACTTCCAATATCCGTGGTATGTAAATCGGGTTTTAACCTTATATAGCTACCACAAAAACCAATCTCCCGATTTGACTTCTGGAGCATTATGTGTTCTTAATATAAACTTTGAAACATTTTTTGTCTGTTATTTTTCTAAATTTCTTTCATAAGTGGAGTTTTTTTCATATATCGTCTTTTTCACTTCATTCGATGATTAGATAATAATAAATGAGTTCATTTATCAGCTCTTTGTTTTTCATAAATAAGGCTTCAGTAAAGCCATAAAAATCCCACTCAATACTTTCAAGTGCTTCTTAAATCCATTCAGGAATGTCAACAATTTTAAATGATTTTTTTTATGTCTAACGCCCACTACCAGCAACCATTTTTTTACTTATCAAAGCACCTTGTTTGAGGTTAATAAAACCTTCAATAAAAACCTAAGCCTGTTGTCAACCCCCAAAAAATGGAAGAAAGGCAAAAAAACGACATAAAACTATAAAAAAAACTCCAACTGGAAAATTTCTCAATTTAATGGATTCGGTAGATAACAGGGAGAGAGGGTTTATGACAAATACTATACTCGACCGCAATTATCCCCCAAATCTAGGCCTTAAATCTACTTTGACTACTTCTACTCCTACGGTCATATATGTATGTAGCTCTATGACAAACTCTGTGCCATTGTTTTTGTTTTTCTGTTTTTTTTGAGAGAGATTTTAAATGGTTCCTGCATTAGAGAGGAGTCTGCATTTTATGGCTCAGCGTTAAAAGCCCCCAAGCATAGCAGTAAATTCCAGTCAATCGATTCGTTTCGGTTTAAATAATTACCATACATTTTTTTCAAAATCCCCCGAAAACGATTCTTGAACCTAAAGAAAAGAAGATGGAAGTGTTAAATAAATTTCAATTCAAAGACCCCGCCATAGCTCCTCTAAATCGATTCGATTCAATTCCATGCCATGCCATTTGAGTTCGATTTATAATAACAAATTCAAGTGTTATTTACTTCTAGTTTGTCTTAAGGATTGCCAATAAAATCTCACATAGAGATACTATAGCCACCCCAAAACGGGTAAATAAATATCTCTTTAAATGCTGCTATTTTGTTGTCAATACTCTTCTCTCATCTATGCGCTGGGTGTGTGTGTGTGGTTGTATGTGTATAAAAATGTTGTCTTACCCAAAAACATCGTAAAAGGGGGATAATTTTGTTTTTCGGCAACAATTTGTAGAGAAAACACAAACACACATCTGTCCGTCCCCATGTAGTTTGACACTACAATTTGTATGAAAATGTTTTGAAATTGTTCCACACACAAACACACACACACCAGGGAGAGAGAGAGAGGCAAAGGGATTCATCGAGAGTGAGGAAGAAGTGGATATTCATTCGGTAAACGACATGTGTGGTGTGCTGCTATATATTATTGAAGGGCCCATAGTGTGAAATGAATCCTTGCAAATGATTAATGATGTATGTCTCATTTTATGGCACTTACTGTAAATAAGTACATGCTGCAGAACCAAAAACACTGACACATACACTAAGTGCTTGGTTTACTTGCTTGGTTTGCCTGAATATAAGCATTTGGGTCTGTCAGTCTGTCCTTCCATCTATCTGTGCATTTATATGCGTTCGGTTACGAATATAAACTCAATTGTGCTTTTATTATGCGTATATTTTGTTGTTGTTGTTATAAATTTTCTCTTTTGTTGTTGTTATAGTGTTGTTGGTTTGCTTGTTCGATTGTATCACACACTACCTTCATATAATTGTGGAATATTTTATTAGAGAAGTTCCAATAGATGTTGAGGAGTTTGCTGATTCAGTTCGATGCTCTACTACCAGCAGCCAAAGATATGTACAGTGTTTTAAAGCAATAAAAAAGTAAAAAAAAAAAATTAAAAAAAGTTCAAATTTGATAAAAATGTATGATTTAAACGTTTTTTTTTTTTGATTATAACAAAATTTAGGTTTTATGAACATTTGATCGGAATTTTCTGATTTCATACAACTTTTTTTAAAAATCGATTCTAATTAATTTTTATACCCTCCACCATAGGATGGCGGGTATACTAATTTCGTTATTCCGTTTGTTATTCGTCTGAGACTCCATAAAGTATATTTATTCTTGATCGACATGACACTTTAAGTCGAACTAGCCATGTTCGTCCGTCTGCCTGTCTGAAGAAAGCACGCTGATTTTTGAAGGAGTAAAGCTAGGTGCTTGAAATTTTGCACAAATACTTCTTATCAGTGTAGGTCGGTTAGGATTGTAAATGGGCCATATCGGTTCAAGTTTTGATATAGCTGCCATATAAACCGATCTTCAGCCGCTGGAGGGCGCAATTCTTTTTCTATTTAGCTGAAATTTTGCATGAAGTATTTTGTTATGACTTTCAACAACTGTGTGTTAGTATGTTTCAAATCGGTCCATAAACAGATATGGCTGCCATATAAACCATTCTTGGATCTTGACCTCTAGAGCCACTAGAGGGCGCAATTCTTATCCGATTTCACTGAAATTTTTGCCGGAGGTATTTTCTTATGATTTCCAACAACTGTACTAAGTATGGTTCAAATCGGTACAGAATCTGATGTAGCAGCCATATAAACCGATCTGGGATCTTGACTTCTTGAGCACTAGAGGGCGCACATGTTATCCGATTTGACTGAAGTTTTGCATGGGGTGTTTTCTTATGATTTCCAACAACTTATTAAGTAGGGTTTGAATCGGTCCAAAGATTGATATAGCTGCCGTATAAACCTTACTTGAGCCACTAGAGGGTGCGTTTATCATCCCATTTGGCTGACATTTTTCGTGAGGTCTTTTCTTGTGACTTCCAACAACTGTGCTATGTATGGTTCAAATCGGTCCATAACTTAGTGTAGCTGCCATATCAAATATTTTTTAATTTTTTTTATTTTAATTTATTTTTTTATTTTATTTAATGTAATTTAATTTAATTTTATTTTATTTCATTTCGTTTCGTTTCGTTTCACTTCATTTTGTTTTATTTTATTTTATTTTATTTTATTTTATTTTATTTTATTTTATTTTATTTTATTTTATTTTATTTTATTTTATTTTATTTTATTTTATTTTATTTTATTTTATTTTATTTTATTTTATTTTATTTTATTTTATTTTATTTTATTTTATTTTATTTTATTTTATTTTATTTTAATTTATTTTATTTTATTTCAATTTATTTTATTTTATTTTATTTTATTTTATATTATTTTATTTTATATTTATTTGTTTTATTTTATTTAATTGTATTTTATTTTACTTTATATTATCTTATTTTATTTAATTTTATTTTAAACTATTTTATTTTATTTTATTTTATTTTATTATATTTTATTTTATTTTGTTTTGTTTTGTTTTATTTTATTTTATTTTATTTTATTTTATTTTATTTTATTTTATTTTATTTTATTTTATTTTATTTTATTTTATTTTATTTTATTTTATTTTATTTTATTTTATTTTATTTTATTTTATTTTATTTTATTTTATTTTATTTTATTTTATTTTATTTTATTTTATTTTATTTTATTTTATTTTATTTTATTTTATTTTATTTTATTTTATTTTATTTTATTTTATTTTATTTTATTTTATTTTATTTTATTTTATTTTATTTTATTTTATTTTATTTTATTTTATTTTATTTTATTTTATTTTATTTTATTTTATTTTATTGTATTTTATTTTGTTTTATTTTATTTTATTTTATTTTATTTTATTTTATTTTATTTTATTTTATTTTAGTTTATGTTATTTTATTTTATTTTATTTTATTTTATTTTATTTTATTTTATTTTATTATATTTTATTTTGTTTTGTTTTATTTGATTTTATTTTATTTTATTATATTTTATTTTGTTTTGTTTTATTTGATTTTATTTTATTTTATTTTATTTTATTTTATTTTATTTTATTTTATTGTATTTTATTTTGTTTTATTTTATTTTATTTTATTTTATTTTGTTTTATTTTATTTTATTTTATTTTATTTTATTTTATTTTATTTTATTTTATTTTATTTTATTTTATTTTATTTTATTTTATTTTATTTTATTTTATTTTATTTTATTTTATTTTATTTTATTTTATTTTATTTTATTTTATTTAATTTATTTTATTTTATTTTATTTTATTTTATTTTATTTTATTTTACTTTATTGTATTTTATTTTATTTAATTTTATTGTATTTTATTTTATTTTATTTTATTGTATTTTATTATATTTTATTTCATTTTATGTTATATTATTTTTTTTATCTATTTATTTTATTTCATTTTATTCTCTTTTTATTTGATTTCATTTTTATTTAAAATTCATTTAAATGTTCACCACTGTCTTCTCACTATTTGACCGATTGAATTCATATTACATTCATGCACACACACACACACGCATGATCTCGCACTGAGAGCAAATAACAAACATCATCTTAATTGGTCATGAGCAATTTATTAATAATTACTTTTTACATTTATTTACTGCTGCCACCACCACCACCACCACTACTACCAGCACTGCCACCATACAATACCCTTACACATGTTCTGTTTGAGATGCATGTCCAAACACATGTATGTATGGGCATACGTACATTTATGAGAGTATGTCGTATCAATCTGCTGCTGGGTAGGCCTCTTTATTCTTTTTGATAAAAATTATATTTATTTGATTGTTGTTAAAGTTGATCATTATTATTTAGAGTGGAAGAGATGAAAAAAACAAGCCTCTTAAAAACCAACGAGATTCGGAGTAGGCTGCAGAGGAGGCTGTCGATGACGAGTTACTTCATTATGATTGCTATTTCCTACTCCATGATGGGCCGGCTATAGATGCTGGAGCAACCTTCATGACAATGACATGGCTGCAGGGAAAAGAGCAACACCATGTGATGATATATGAATGTGTTCTGGATGAAAGCCCCCCCCCCCACCCTTAACCCCTACTCATTTTTTGCTACAAAAGAAAGTCCTAGTCTGTCAGATAGCTCTCGTCTTTGGATGAGGCCAAAAAAAGCTATGAGAATTTTTCGGCTACGCTTATGGAAAGCGGGGAGCAGCAGGGTTAGAACATCGACCAACGAATGAATGAATGAAAAAATTAATCACACGCATTCACATTACTCTATCCCCAAACGGACAAAAATTGTATGAAGTAAGAAAAAAAAATAATAGAACCACAATAATAACATGTGAATGGATGGATGGATGGGCATGAGCATCATCATCGTCATCAGCAGCAGCATAGTCATCCTCATCAGCCAGCCAGGAATTAAATGTGAAGTTCCCATTTTTTTTTTATAAAGGGGGCAGGGGGACAGTTGCTGTCTTGACTTGACTATTTGACGACTGTTGGGGACGGACAAAGCTATGGCACTGCCACTGCCAGAATCTTGGGATTCTTTTGGCATGTTGTTTAACACCGTGCGACGCGGCAAAGTTCGACATCCAAAGCGACAACACCATTATTTGAGGGTTGGATTTTTTTTTAGATTTTGGTTAAC
The DNA here is from genome assembly GCF_963082655.1 of Stomoxys calcitrans. Lineage (NCBI taxonomy): Eukaryota > Metazoa > Arthropoda > Insecta > Diptera > Muscidae > Stomoxys > Stomoxys calcitrans. The sequence continues at coordinate 142,902,238 of NC_081556.1, read as the reverse complement.
ACAGCAGAAGCGAACGGCATCAGCATCAAAGTTGTACCACAAAAATTGAAACACTCCAGTTCATAAGTATGTGGAGAGATTGACTGACTGATGAACGCTAGGGAAGGGGATGGGACGGAATGCCTTGCCTAGATGGATGGATGGACAGATTGATTGATGAACAGTGGAGGAGGGTTGTTTAAGAAAAAATTAGGGAAAATATTTTGTAATTTTAAGTGGCTGTTCTAATTTGAGTGACAACTCAGTTAAGTGTGACAAGAAAGTGCCTTTTTGTCGCTTGGCCTTCGCTCCAGTCATATTGTTTCGCTTGTTATTATTATTAATTTTAAAATATTATTGTCATTATTTTTCATTACATAATTTTGTTTTTTATTTCTTTCGAGAACTTTTTGAAACAAAAGTTTTATGAAGCAAACATGTGTATGTAATTTCCGAAGATTAGATTCGGTTATTTTGTAATTTAACATGATGTAACAGCAGAAATGATATGGAAATTGTCAAAGGGAAAATTTAAAAATAAAGAAATTAAATTAAAAATTCATAAAATTAATAAATCAAAATGCATGACCAAGATTTTGTAATAAAATAAGCACAAAATTATAATAAATAAAAATTGTCATGTTTTTAGAAATCTCAAAATTTTAACAATATTAAAATTTTTCAAAAAAAATTAAGCTTTGAATGAAAATGAGCAAAAATTAAGTTAGAAGAGTGTTCCTAACAACATTCGATTTAAACAAGTTTCACAAATTTAAAAATTAGGCCCGTCGATATATTTGCCATGTAAACAAATCTGCCGATTAAGGGTTTAAGCCTTTAACAGGCGAATTTTTAACCCGATTAAGCCTCTCTACATCCTAACAGAAAATGACCCATACAACGGATCATATGTAGATATAGGAGCCCCTAACTGACGCATTAATTACCAGATTTCGCCCAGTGATTTGTATGTGAGTTGTTGACATCCCTGCCAATTATGGTCGAGATCCATCATAAAGATCGATCTTCTGATTTAAGGTCTTAATCTAAGTCAAATTTAAAAATTTGACTTGTTTACGATAAGGCTTGTCGGTACATAAAATAAATTTGATTCTTTTTCGGTTCAGGATGGAGAAAATGAAGTACGCATATGATGAGTACGTCTCTCGCCCTATGCCGTACTAAAAACCCATCCTATATCCCCCTGGCGATTAATTCCACCTCGGAACCGCTTTCGCATGTAGTCCATATTTGGTGATTATCCATATCATCTTCATTGTGTCTGCGTCCAGACCTCCGCATTCATATTGTACACCGCTGCGTCCAGGTCTACTTTCTTTCTGCGCAGTACTTGTTCAGCGTATCTCATCATTGCCTCCCAATTCCTTTTGTCTTCCAACATCCTTTGAATAATTGTCCCAGGTGAAACGTCACCAATCGATGTTTTCAATTCCCTGCGTCTTTCAACACAGCGCTCGCATTAGAAGAATGTGTGTTCCACATCGTCTGCAACTTCTAGCTCCTATACATGCACTTGCTTGAGGAGCATTTGCCCTTTCTATGCAGGTATTTCTGGAAGTAACCATGGCCTGTCAACAGCTGTGTGACGTAGTAGTTAACGTCGCCGTGCTTCCTATCCCTCCACATAGGAACATTGGGTATTAATCGTCGCGATTCTCATTTGTCCACCTTTGTTGACATCTCTCGATAGTCTCCTCTCGTATGACTCGTATATGATCCGTTTGAATCCCACCCTGTTCTCTATGGGTGTTGCACCTCACGTTCTAGAGCCTGGCGCGCTACATGGCCTATAGGTCTATCGGAACCACTCCGGCTATTACAAGGGCTGTGGGCTCCGCCACTGTGCGGTAGGATGATATGACTCTAAGATGCGCCGTCCTCTGTACCGAGAGCAGGGATTTCGCTCGGCATGCTGTCTGCGGGGTCTGGCCCCATATTTCGCTCTCATAGAGGAGGATGCTATTGCGTGTCTCCAGTAAGAGTCTGCGCCTGCTAAGTAGAGGTCCACCTATGTTTGCCATCAGTCGACTGAGTTGTGCCGTTATTCTCACGGTCTTTCGGCATTCTGTCTACGAGGTGTGGCCCCATATTTCGCTCCCATAGAGGAGGATGCTATTGCGTGTCTCCAGTAAGAGTCTGCGCCTGCTGGGGAGAAGTTCACCTATGTTTGCCATAAGTCGACTGAGTTGCGCCGTTATTCTCGCGGCCTTTGTTGTGCTTAGTTTGTTCTGCATTGTTCAGCTTTGTATTTGACCGATCTGTTGGTCTTCACCAGTATGTCGTTTATGAGCATATCCACTTTCACTGGGATATTTTTTCTCGTTAGAAGTAGCAACTCCTTCTTCTGCATCGCAGGTTGCTAGCCGTGGGAGTCCAGCCAGTTCTTTGCCCTTAACATCACCTGCCGTAGTTTGCGCTCTGCACCTTCCGTGTCTCTTGCCGTGACCAGTGTTGCCACTCAAGAAAATTATTTCCTACCAAAATTTCGGAAAAATCCTACCAAACCTGACCAAAATCTACCAAATGTTCTACAAATCAAAAATGCAACTCCGCCGAAGAGTTGGCCATTTTGCCATTCCATTTGCAACCTTATTACCGATCTCTCGATAAGAAATCTTGATTTCATAAAGTCGTATTTTTGCCCCGATTTCAACGAACAATCGTACCGAGTTTTAATTGAGCGATCAGCTGATTTAAGTGTTTGAGCCCGAAAATGGGTTCGCTGTTACAGTGAGTTGCATGGATCCTTCAAGATCTGACTATAGACCAGATTTTATCATATTTATATGCAATTTCCACATAGCCTTGTTTTCCGATTGAAGGCAGAGAACGGTCAAAAGCCGCATTTCCTACTTACAAACCAAAAACGGCAATACTGACCGTGACGACTGCAGCGATGTCGTCACCATATCCTACTCGAAAGCTTCCTTCGGACATTTCTGTTCGCAGTATTCCATCATATCTGGCATTCCAAAGGTGCGGTTCAAGTATGGATCTTTGCGCCGTTCCTGATGTGACCTCATATTTACTTATTCCATCCTGAGAGTTATAGATAAGGACCCTGTCACGCAAGTAAGTTTTCATTATTCTCTTCAGATACGCCGGGATATTAAAGTCGTCTCTGAGGGCGTAAGAGGACAAACGTCGTGGAGTAGTGGTTCCTTTGCCAAGCTGCCTCTACTATCTCCACCACATCTCTAAGAGCTCTGATCGCGGACATTCCTGCACGAAAGCCATGTTGTCTCACTGAGAGTCCTGGAGCTGTGGCTTTATGAGTCGCTCCAAAAGCTTGCCGGCCGTATCCAGCATATATAGTGGCCTGTATGAGAATGGAGATGTTGGATCACCTTTGCTCTTGCTTATGAGCACCAGCTTTTGTCTCATCCATACTCGTGGCCTTTGTTGTCGCGTGCCGAATGCCTCTGCACCTTCCGTGTCTCTTGCCATGACGACTGCAGCGATGTCGTCACCATATTCTACTAGAAAGGATCCGTCTGGCATTCCAAAGATCCGGTCCGAGCATGGACACATGCGCCGTTCCTGATGTGACCTCATATTTACTCATTCCATCCTGGGAGTTATAGATAAGGACCCTGTCACGCAAATAAGTTTTCATTATTCTCTTCAGATACGCCGGGATATTAAAGTCCTCTCTGAGGGCTAGAAAAACGTCAGACCACCTGAGGCTTTTGATGGGTTTTTCACATTCTTCCTTTGCCTAGCCCCCTCTACTAACTCCACCACTTCTCTGAGAGTTCCAATCGAGGACATTCCTGCCCGGTAGCCATGTTGTCTCATTGAGAGTCCACCTCCCTCAATGATGGCGTCCTGAAGCCGTGGCTTTATGAGTCGCTCCAAAAGCTTGCATACATAGTGGACTATATCCAGCATAAATACTGGCCTATATGAGGATGGGGATGTTGGATTACCTTTGCCCTTGCTTATGAGCGCCAGCTTTTGGCTCTTCCAAACCTCCGGAAAACACCTTCCAATAGACAGTGGTTAAACATTTTCAGAAGAAATTTCGGTCTGTTTTCAGCTATCTGCCTGATTACCTCGGCTGGTATTCCGTCAGAATCGAGAGCTTTTCTGCTCTAGAGGTGGGCCGCAATCTTTAGCTCCTTTATGAGCTTTACACTACAATAGTATAGTAGAGTTCTAATTAAAATAGGATTATAAATATATCCATGGTGGAGGGTATCTAATGTTAGGCACATTCGAACTTAATGAATTTTTAACATCGAATTTTTGGTAAAAAAAAAAAACTATAATCACAGTATATATAATCACAGTTCTGGAGATCACCGTAGCGCAGCTGTTAGCATGTCCGCCTATGACGCTAAACGCCTGGGTTCGAATCCTGGCGAGACCATCAGATCAAAATTTTAAGCGGTGGTTTTCCCCTCCTAATGCTGGCAGCATTTGAGAGGTACTATGCCATGTAAAACTTCTCTCCCAAGAGGTGTCGCACTGCGGCACGCCGTTCGGACTCGGCTATAAAAAGGAGGCCCCTTATCATTGAACTTAAACTTGAATCGGACTGCACTCATTGATATGTGAGAAGTTTTGCCCCTGTTCCTTAGGGGAATGTTCATGGGCAAAATTTGTATTTGTGCATTTGGATTGCAATCACAGTTCTAGAAAATTGATTTTCTAGAGAATGTATACGAATTTTTAAATCCCTGCTGTGTACCGTCGTTAAATGCTGTGATATTTGAACACTTTTTCGTGTCTATATGATCATGGTTCCCCTTTTCGTCCTCTCCATCATTTGCTTATTAAACCATCAGAAAATATTACCATTTAATTAATTTCTTTTGTATAATTCCTTCACTGTGCAAAATACTTAGACGGCTAGACGGACAATCGCACAGCCACACAGACAGACACACATAGGCATACAAGAAGGCAGCAGACGCTGGAGCATGTGAATATGAATTGTTCAAATACTCGAATATTCTCACTCGACTCTGGAGTATGCATTTGGCCTGGTACAATTTTAAGTATTTCGTATTGTGTACTGTGTGGTTGTTGTTGCTGTTGGGCTCATGTTCCCCTTCTCGTGGTGTTGTTGGTCGTTTTATAATTCTGAAGCAGGCACTCATAAAGTATTACAAATTTATTTCAAAATTGAAATGTGAACAAGAAAACAAAAAAAAAGGGAAGCCCACAAACCAAGACTGCTACTGCTGCCTCAATGGTGGCGGCAGAGTATTTCAAAATAACAAAACAACAATAACACAAAATATAAAATATGAATTGTGATGTGAAGACGGGAGTAACTCAAGAACCGCAAAGCGAAAAAAAGAAACAAAAAAAAAATTGAAAACAGTACCAAAACCATGTCGCGCCTTACGTCAAAAAATTTTATGGGTTTCCCTGCGACCATTTCAATCACATCACTTCACATTCACATCCTTATGCAAAGTACCCGGACATAAAACCCTTCTCTCCCCTCCGCCCCCCCCAATAATGACTTGAAAGGTCCCCTCCCTTTCCAGGGGTGCACATGCGACAAAACCCAACTCCACGTATTCGCATTGCCTTATTTGCCATCATTTGGTTGGTACTAACTCCCTCATTTTCATGAGTATTATTCCCATTTTAAAATTTCTTTTGTTCCATAAATAAAACATTCATTCCTTCCTTTGCTCTTCCCCTGGCATCCTTCATCCTGCTACGCTGCCATAGCATTACATTTTCCCTATGATTCTTGCTAAAACCTCGATGTGGCACATTGTCGTCATCCTGTTTTTGGTTTGAAGCGCAAAGAATTTTTTAACATTGGCATTTCAAAAAGTATTGTCAAAGTGCTAAATGAAGAGGACTACTTGGAGTGGGGTGCAGCATGATGACGAGATGGCATAGGGAGACATAATGATGGTGGTGGTGCTGATGCTGATGCTGCATAAGAAGCAATGGAGACGTTTGATGAGCAGCAGCAGAGTCAGCATCATGAGCAGCAGTAGTTGTTTTGGCGCATACATGGGTCATAATGGTAATGGGGGATGCTGCGATTGGAAATAATCGAGCCATGGAGCCAAGGAGGGGGGGGCATGAACAATAGCGAAGAGTGAAAGAAAAACTGGTATGTGCCATTTTATATGTGGAGCATACAAAGTACGAGTTGAATTAACAGTGGATGTGAAGTACTTGATTTTTATACCCACCACCGAAGGATGGGGGTATATTCATTTTGTCATGCCGTTTGCAACACATCGAAGACGATCTAGACATGTCCGTCCGTCTGTCTGTTGAAATCACGCTACAGTCTTTAAAAATAGAGATATTGAGCTGAAACTTTGCACCGATTCTTTTTTTGCCCATAAGCAGGTTAAGTTCGAAGATGGGCTATATCGGACTATATTTTGATATAGCCCCTATATAGACCGATCCCCCGATTTGGGGTCTTAGGCCCATAAAAGCCACATTTATTATCCGATTTAGCTGAAATTTGGGACAGTGAGTTGAGTTAGGCCCTTCAACAGCCTTCGTTAAGTTGGATCAGATCGGTTCAGATTTTGATATAGCTGTCATATAGACAGATCTCTCGGTTTTAGGTTTTGGGCCCATAAAATGCGCATTTATTATCCGATTTTTGCCGAAATTTGGGACAGTGAGTTGTGTTAGGCCTTTCGACATCCTTCGCTAAGTTGGACCAGATCGGTTTCAGATTTGGATATAGCTGCCATATAGACCGATCCTGCGGATTAGTGTCTTGGCCCATAAAAGCTACATTTATTATCCAATTTTGGGGAAATTTGGGACAGTGGGTTGTGTTAGGCCGTTCAACATCCTTCGTCAATTTGGCCCAGATCGGTCCAGTTTTGGATATAGCTGCCATACAGACCGATCCTCCGATTTAGGGTCTTAGGCCCATAAAATCCACATTTATCACCCGATTTGGCTGAAATTTGGGACAGTAAGTTGTGGTAGGCCCTTCGACATCCTTTGTCAATTTGGCTCTGATCGGTCCGGATTTGGATACAGCTGCCATATAGACCGATCCTCCGATTTAGGGTCTTAGGCCCATTAAAGCCACATTTATTATCCAATTTTAGGAAAATTTGGGACAGTGAGTTATCTTCGGTTCTTCGGTATCCTTCGTTAATTTGGCCCAAATCGTTGCAGATTTGAATATAGCTGCCATATAGATCCATCTCCCGATTTAAGGTTTTGGACCCATAATTGGACCCATTTATTGTCCGATTTCGCCGAGATTTGGGACAGTGCGTTGTGTTAGGCTTTTCGACATTCGTGTAATATATGGTTCAGATCGGTTTAGTTTTAGATATGGCTACTAAAAAGACCAATATTTTGTTATACACAATTGAACAATGACTTGTACCGATTAGTATTTAGTCCAAATCGGAACATATTTCAATATGACTGCTATGGGACATAAGATATGCAATTTACACCGGATTTTGATGAAGGGTGGTTTACATATATACCCGAGGTCTTGGGTATCCAAAGTTCGGCCCGGCCGAACTTAACGCCTTCTTACTTGTTTTATAGAGATTTTTCCCTTATAAAGATATAATATTAGGAAATATTTGAATTTTTCAAATTAGCTTTTTCACCAGAAATTTCATCGAAAACACATTTAGATCAACAACACTAAAAGCATTTTTACATAATTCCCGCAAACATACATCCCATAAACAACTAAAAGAATTTTCTCCCTTTCGCTGAGAGCAAGCAAACCGAAAATAAACAAAATACTTAAAAAAGAAGCAACCAGAGAAAAAAGAGATAACACATTGCATGTTAATAAATTAAAAATGCAATAAAATACCAGACATAAAACTATTGGACCCTTGTTCTTAAGATAATAAAAACTTTTATAATAGCTTTATTATCTATGTTTAAAATTTATTTTTAATTTTTGAAATAATCCTACAAAACATGGAAAAAAGGAATACTCAAAACACAAGGCCAAGTTATAAACAAAAGTTTTAAAGGTATGATAATATCATAAAAAGAAACATGGACATTTAGAGAACATTAGCGTTGATGTATCGAAATGGAAAATTAAAATAAAAATTTTGATATTTTGGTTTGCTTATCTGTTGGGATCAGGAAAATTAACGGTTCGGGTATGTTTTTAGTGGAATTAAAAAAAAAAAATAAATGTACTTTTCTGTGTAAAAAAATTTCATATATATATTTTTCTTTTTTTGCAGATAATTTATTCTTATTTTGGAATCTGTCAAGTAATGATGGTAAGTTTTTATTGCAAATCTGTCCATAAACCCAACGAATATGTAGAAAAATACCCAAAAATAGAGCTGCCCAAAAAAAAAAAAAAAATTCTATGCTCCTTTTAGGAAAGAGGTATCCCATTGCGGTTTTGATTGACATAATCCAGTTCTAAAAATGTTCTCGTCCTATTAGGTCCTATTTTAGAGGAAAGTTGGTTTGTCGAAAGTCAGCAAAAGGGCAATTTTCAAACAATTAATTTTCTGAAAATTATTGGGTAGTGATTTATGGCAACCGCCTGACTGCCTGCGTTCGAATCCTGGCGAGAACATCATAAAAAAAAATTTCAGCGTCCGTTATCCCTTCCTAAAGCTAGCGACATATGCGACGTACCATGCCATGCATGGTAATGTAAAAAATTCTCCCAAAGAGATGTCGCACTGCGGTACCCCGTTCGGACTCGGCTATAAAATAAGGTCCCTTATCATTGAGTTTAAACTTGAATCGGAAAGCATTCATTGATGTATTAAAAGTATGCCTCCGCTCGGTTCCTGGGCAAATTTTTTCTCTACTCCCAAATGTCTTTCTTTTGAGCCTCATATTACTGTATTGGCTAATATTTCCGATCTGGGGGGGCATTTCAGGGGTGGTCAATTAGCCATTAAAGTAAATATAAAATTCGTGCTCTACTTTCAAAAACATTTCATATGATGCACATAATGGCATGATCGGTAAATTAGTTGTGGTGGGGTGGACCCCAGGGTCTTTGTCCCGAAAATGAATATAAATTTTCCGAAAATCAATAAATAAATACCCGCCAACCCCAAAATCGGGAGGTATTTTGGGGTGGGCGGTTCCTCAATCACATGGCTCTATAGTATCGTAATTGGTCTATATATACATTTGGCGGGGTTTGGGCGGTTCCCGCGGCAACCGACCCCAACAATAGAAACCATGTTTTGTTGTAAGTGATTGGGAGAGTACAAAAAAATTGCGAACGGTTCACATAACCAATCTCCGAGATATGGTATTTTTTAAAATTAGGGTAATGAGAAGTGCTTTTAGGGTAGGGATGGCACCTCTGACATTTCGACTCGAATGCAAATTTTGCCCATGAACATTCCACTAAGGAACAGGGGCAAAACTTCACACATATCAATGAGTGCAGTCCGATTCAAGTTCAAGCTCAATGATAAGGGACCTCCTTTTTATAGCCGAGTCAGAACGGCGTGCCGCAGTGCGACACCTCTTTAGTGAGAAGTTTTACATGGCATAGTACCTCACAAATGTTGCCAGCATTTGGAGGGGAAAACCACCGCTGAAAATTTGTTCTGAAGGTCTGGCTAGGATTCGAACCCAGGCGTTCAGCGTCATAGGCGGACATGCTAACCTCTGCGCTACGGTGGAATCGAATATCGATATTAAATTTGTGCTTCACTCCCAAATCCCTTTAAATTGAGCCCCATATTGCCATGGTCGGCAAACGTGAACCATTTGAAGGGTGTTTTGGGGATGGGGCGCCCACCGGCACTTTGCCCTAAAAATAGATATCAAATTCGTTCTTTACTCTTAAATACCATTGGTTTGAGCTCCATATTGCCATAGTCGGAAATGAAGTTATGTTTAGGGGTTGTTTTAGGGCGTATCCCCAAACACTTGGCTCCAAAATTAGATATGAGATTAGTTTTCTACTCTCAAATACCATTTATTTGAGCCCCATATTGTCATAATGGGTCAATGAACCTATTTGACGTATTTCCAGGAGAAAAGGCGCCATCTTGACCTGAATGCATATTTTAATGTCATATTCGTTATCTCTTCCTAAATACCTTTCATTTGAGTCCCATATAGCCATGGTCGGCTAATTTGTCCATTTGGGGGTATTTGGGGTGTGACCACCTCCCATTACTTGGACCTAATTTTATATGCCCTATTTGTAATCTACTGCCAAATACTTTCTATTTGAGTCCCATATTCATATGAACGTCTAATATATCTGTTAAGATGTGTTTTGGGGTTGGGGCGGTCCGCTGGGTACTTGGACCCAAAATTTTAATACGATATTTGTTTTCTAGTCTTTAAGACCATTCATTTGATACCCACATTGTGCCTATCGGCGCACTTTTGATCTTGGGTGGTGTTGTTGGGGTTTCCGATATCAAAAAATTATTGGGTTGCCCAAAAAGTAATTGCGGATTTTTTAAAAGAAAGTAAATGCATTTTTAATAAAACGTAGAATGAACTTTAATCAAATATACTTTTTTTACACTTTTTTTCTAAAGCAAGCTAAAAGTAACAGACAGAAGAGAGAATGCAATTACAGAGTCACAAGCTGTGAAAAAATTTGTCATCGCCGACTATATGAAAAATCCGCAATTACCTATTGGGCAACCCAATATATAGCCTACGTTTCCTTCCAGACCAATTTACACAATCTGTGAAAATTTTAAGAAAATCGACTCAGCCGTTTTTGAGTCTACGGAATAAACAAACAAACCGAGTCCCATATGGTTATAATTGATTAATATGCCCATTTAGGGCGTTTTCGGGGGTTGATGTGACTCCCTATACTTTAATCTGGTTTTGTATGCCAGATTCGTCATCTACTCTCAAATACCTTACATTTGAGCCCCATATTGATATGAACGTTAAATTTCTCTGCTTGAAGGTATTTTGATGTTAGGGCGACTTCCTGGGTAATGGGCCCAATTTTTAATATCATATTCGCATTCAACTTTGCAATACCTTTCATTTGATATCCATATTGTCATTATCGGTCCACTTTTGATTTTGGGTGATGTTTTTGGGGTAACGGGGGACGGTCCGACCGCTTCCGATATCAACAAACTATAAAGCATGTTCCTCCCTCCTGCCCGTATGCGCAATGTACTCCTGAATGCCTTTCATTTGAGTCCAATATTGTCATGATCGTCCAATAAAACTATTTTAGGGAGTTTTGGGGCTGGGGTGGCCCCCGGTACTTGGACCCAACTTTTATAATGAAATTCGTGCTCTTCTCCTGAATACCTTTCGTTTGAGTCCCATATTGTCCCGATCGGTCCACTTTTATTTTTGGGTAGTATCTTTGGGGTAAGGGGAAGGGTCCGCCCCCCTTCCAACATCAAAAAATTGTATAGCCTATGTTTCCTTCCAGACCAACTTGCACAATCTGTGAAAATTTCAAGATAATCAGCTCAGACGTTTTTGAGTCTATACGGAACAAACCGACAAACAAACAAACATAAATTGATTTTTATACCCATCACCGTAGAATAGATATTCATTTAGTCATTCCGTGTGCAACATATCGAAATATCAATTTCCGACCCTACAAAGTATATGTATTTCGGATCGTCGTAAAATTCTAAGACGATTTAACGAAGTCCGTGGGTCTGTCCGTCCGTCTGTTGTAATCATTGTAGAGCCTTCAAAAATTTTGATATTGAGCTGAAATTTGGCACAGATACGTCTTTTTGATGCACGCTGGTTAAGTTCTTGAACAGGCCAAATCGGACCATATTTGGATATAGCTGCTATAAAGACCGATTTTCCGATAAAGGGTCTAATGCCCATTAAAACTTTATTTTTCATCCGATTTTGCTGAAATTTGAAACAGTGAGTAGTATAAAGCTTCCCGACAACTGACATAAATATGGATCAGATCGAAATATATTTAGATAAAGCTACCATATAGACCGATCTCCCGATAAAGGGTCTGAAGACCATAAAAGCTTTGTTTATTACCCAATTTTGCTGAAATTTGCAACAGTGAGTTATTTTAAGCCTCCCGACATCTCAACTATATGTATGGATTATATCGGTCCATATTTAGATATAGCTAGCATATAGACCGATCTCCCGATAAAGGGTCTGAAGACCATAAAAAACTTTATTTATTACCCGATTTCGCTGAAATTTTAAACAGTGAGTAGTTTAAGGCTTCCCAATAACTGATCTGAATATGGTTCAGATCGGACTATGTTTAGATATAGCTACCATATAGACTGATCTCCCGATAAAGGGTCTGAAGGCCATAAAAGCTTTATTTATTACCCAATTTTGCTGAAATTTGCAACAGTGAGTTATTTTAAGCCTCCCGACATCTGACCTAAATATGGATTATATCGGTCCATATTTAGATATAGCTACCATATAGACTGATCTCCCGATAAAGGGTCTGAAGACCATGAAAAACTTTATTTATTACCCGATTTCGCTGAAATTTGAAACAGTGAATAGTTTAAGGCTTCCCAATAACTGACCCGAATATGGTTCAGATCGGACTATGTTTAGATATAGCTACCATATAGACCGATCTCCCGATTAAGGGTGTGAAGCCCTTAAAAGCTATATTTATTACCCGATTTCGCTAAAATTTAAAAAAAGTGGGTTATTTTTAGCCTCCCGACATCTGACCTAAATATGATTCAGATCGGACTATATTTAGATATAGCTTCGATATAGACCGATCTCCCGCTAAAGGGTCTAAAGCCCATAAAAGCTTTAGTTTTTATCTGATTTCACTGAAATTTGGAATCGTGCGCAGTTTTAAGCCTCTCAACATCCGACCCAAATGTGGTACAGATCGGACTTTATTTAGATATAGCTGCCATATAGACCGATCTCCCGATAAAAGGTCTGAAGGCCATAAAAGCTTTATTTTTTACCCGATTTTGCTGAAATTTGAAACAGTGGGTAGTTTTAGGTCTCCCGACGTCCGTCCCAATTATGGTTTATTTCGGACAATATTTAGATATAGCTTCGATATAGAGCGATCTGCCGATGAGGGGTCTGAAGCCCATAAAAACTTTATTTTTTCCGATTTCGCTGAAATTAGAAATACAAAATTCAACAGTGACTTATAATTATTAGACCACTCAATGTCCGTGCTGAATTTGAGTGCATAAGTTATCCAATTTTCGCCAGATTGTGGCGAAAGGGGGTTTACATATATACCCGAGGGGGTGGGCATCCGGCCGGTCCGAACTTAATGCCTTGTTACTTGTTTTTATTTGTCAAGTTATAGCCTTAATGGCGTATGTGGCAAAAGCTTATCCATAAAAATAACCTAAAGAGGGATTATTGATGTTTTCCAAAAGAGAATTCCTCACAAAAGGCTTTTTCTATATGAAAAACCCTCCCGAAAAATACGCTTAGCTTAGCACTCTGGGGATAAGGTCTTGTTGATATGACCCTTCGTCATAGAAATATTACTTCCCCTACCCCAAAACACTACAGAAAAACTTTTCATGTAAGCAAATTCTATACAATCGAAAAAAATCCAATCATATAGTCCCATTGTTAACGGCTTAATTTCCAAAACATGCGGCAACATCTGTGAATAACTTCTCTACTCATTATTATCAAGGAATCATTACAAATCCTGTTGATTAATTTCTCAATGGGCGCATGTGTTTAACACCCGAGTCTTTGTTAAGCATCGAAGCCATTCATACGCATAACCCACTGTGTCATCTCAAGTACCCAAACAACCGGCAGCAGTCTGTCATTCAGTCATTTTGAAGTTATAAAAGAGATTTTGATTTTTATTTCATTTTAGGAGTTCCCTTTTTGCTGTTGTTGTTCTTGTTGTTGGTGTTTCTGATGTTCATCTGTTGTTATTTTCTCAATAGAGACACTTGAGCATACGCCACCAATGTGACAGAAGCTTCAGCTCAACCATTGCAAGAGAACCAGAAGCTAACGAACAATTTCTAGCATTTAATTTTATTTAAGCATAAAGGACTATAGAATCCAGGCTCCAAGGGGAAAAAAACCTATACCACGTCTTTCTTTCAGTCCTTCAGCATTCTATTGGCAATGACTATTTAACAATGGCTGCAAAAATCTCATATAAAACTGTCGTTTACACTAAACTATGCGCTTATGACATGGGGAACCTGAATGGCATGGATGTGGGCATGTATGGTAGGCTATTTTGTGGGGGGCGGGGGATGAATGACTTTATTTTGGGACATCAAGTACCAGTAGCCAAAAAAAAAAATTTACTACTACTGCTCTTCCCCTTGGTATTGCCAGCGAATAGTTTCCAGCAGGGGGTGTAAGCTTGGGACATCAAAGGTCCCTTTTTAAATCCTCTCGAAAAAACACAACAAGAGGCCAAAAAATAAATCCCATAAAATTGCTTTTTATGAACACTACCACATAGTATATGGGGCCATCTGAAGTATATTCGCTTGACATATTTGAAGGTATCGAGATCTGTTTTGGCCCATTCACAAACAAAATAGATATTAGTTTTAGTACTTAAGCTTTATAGATGAGGCGGTAAAGGTTCATAAAAACTCAACTCACAACGCACTAACGCCAATATTTGGTCCGAAAGTAAGAGGCGTTTCTTGGTGATGTGTTTTTAAGGTTGAAATTTCAATAAAACAGTTCATGGCAGTGAGTCCCGCTGTGTTTCATAAAACTTCAACTACACACCACCAAAAAAAAAACACCCAAAAAAACCCAACAAACAGACAACAAACAAATCTGTGTTTATTTTAGAAGATTTTGTATATTGTTGATATTTCTCATCCCCCTCCCCCCCCAATATTTCCATGCCTGCCTAGCACCCAGCACCTAGACCATGTCATATGCCATTCCCATTTCATGGAATCTTTGGCTTTTTGCTTTATAGTTGACCGACCAAACGACCGGCGCGCTTGAGGGAGAGAGCCCCCCAAAGATAAATCATAAAATCCCTACAAACATTTGAGATGAAAACGCCAAAAAAAACTTAGAAATAGAAAAAATAGACAATAAAGCCATGTGAACTCTAAAAATAACACCTTTAAATTGAATGCCTGTGAGAGGAAAATCTATTCAGTTGGCGCTGTGTTTTTTGTTGTTGTTACCATATGATGAGATGTTGTTGTTGATGGCTTTTGTTGTAGTAGTATTATTAAGTTTTTAAGTTCACTTTATGACAAAAATATTGTAAAAATTTACATCAGCGGCATAAAACAATAATGCAAAGGCATTCTAGCGTAGATGTTACTGAGAAGGGTGCTGCTAGGAGGGTAGTGGCAAGGGCCAGACATAAGGCAAGGGCCTTAGAAAGGAACTATTGTTTAGGGGAAAAAAGGGTAATGGGTATGAAAGACAAGACAGACCATCAAACAGAGGGACGGACAAACAAACAGGTGAACGCACAAAGAGACAGACAGCTATACAAACAGAGAGACAAACAGCCAGACACCTGGACGGACGGACAAACAAGGAAATAGCCAGGCAAAGAGACAGACGGGAGATAGACAGATCGACACATAGATGGACAGACAGATGGACAGACAGATGGACATGCGTATGGAGAGACAGAAAGACGGACCAGAGGTAGGTTGGATAGACGGACGGACAGATGGACAAACAAGGAAACGGCCAGACAAAAAAACAGGCAGATCGACAAACAGATGAACAGACAGACGGACAGACAGTTGTTCATGTGTATGGAGAGACAGAAAGACGGACCAGAGATAGGCTGGATAGATGGATTTCCTATGGCTTCATGTGACAGACAAACAGCATGACATCTAGACGGACGGACGGACAAATAGACAGACAGATGGACAAACAAGAAAACAGCGAGACAAAGAGAGAGACGGAGAGATAGACAAATGGACAGACAGATGAACAGACAGACGGATAAACAGATGGACAAACAGATGGCCATGCAGATAGAGAGACAGAAAGACGGACCAGAGATAGGCTGGATAGACGAACGGACAAGACACACAGACGTCTTACACGTAATAAACAGGCCTTTTCCAGTTCACGAAACGGCAAAACAAAAGATTTTCTATGGCTTCATTTGACAGACAAACAGCAAGACAGCTAGACGGACGGATGGACAAAGAGACGGGCAGATGGACAAACAAGAAAACAGCGAGGCAAAGAGACAGACGGAGAGATAGACAGATGGACAGACAGACGGACAGACATATGGACATGCGTATGGAGAGACAGAAAGACGGACCAGAGATAGGCTGGATAGATGGATTTCCTATGGCTTCATGTGACAGACAAACAGCATGACATCTAGACGGACGGACAGACAAATAGACAGACAGATGGACAAACAAGAAAACAGCGAGACAAAGAGAGAGACGGAGAGATAGACAAATGGACAGACAGATGGACAGATAGATGAACATACAGACGGACAAACAGATGGACATGCAGATAGAGAGACAGAAAGACGGACCAGAGATAGGCTGGATAGACGAACGGACAAGGCACACAGACGTCTTACACGTAATAAACAGGCCTTTTCCAGTTCACGAAACGGCAAAACAAAAGATTTTCTATGGCTTCATATGACAGACAAACAGCCAGACAAACAGCCAGACATACAGCCAGACAAACAGCCAGACAAACAGCCAGACAAACAGCCAGACAAACAGCTAGACGGACGGACGGACAAAGAGACGGGCAGATGGACAAACAAGAAAACATCGAGACAAAGAGAGAGACGGAGAGATAGACAGATGGACAGACAAATGAACAGACAAACGGACAGAGGGACATGCATATGGAGAGACAGAAAGACGGACCAGAGGTCAGTTGGATAGACGGACGGCTAGACACAGTAGTCTTATTCGATATAAACAGGCCTTTTCCGGTTCCAGATACTACAAAACAAAAGATTTTCTATGGCTTCATATGACAGACAAGCAGCCAGATAAACAGCAAGACAGCTAGACGGACGGACGGACAAAGAGACGGGCAGATGGACAAACAAGAAAACAGTGATACAGACGGAGAGATAGACAGATGGACAGACAGACGGACAAACATATGGACATGCGGATAGAGAGACAGAACGACGGACCAGAAGTCAGTTGGATAGACGTACGGACGGACTCATAAACAGGCCTTTCTCGGTTCCCGAAACGGTAAAACAAAAGATTTTCTATGGCTTCATTTGACAGACAAACGGCCAGACAAGCAGCAAGACAGCTAGACGGACGGACGGACAAAGAGACGGGCAGATGGACAGACAAGAAAACAGCGAGTCGGACGGAGAGATAGACAAATGGACAGACAGACGGACAAACATATGGACATGCGGATAGTGAGACAGAATAACGGACCAGAGGTCAGTTGGATAGACGGACGGACAGACACACAAACGTCTTACACGAAATAAACAGGCCTTTTCAGGTTCCCGAAACACTAAAATAAAAGATTTTCTATGGCTTCATTTGTGTAAACCTTGCACCATAAAATACGAAGCCAGCAAAAAACTTGCAGAATTTTCAGCAGCTTACTTAATGAAGTTAAAACCGCATGGAGGGAAGTCAAGGTGATCTTTATCCCCAAGGCGGCAAGCATAAACCACAGTATGACGAAGGATTATAGACGTATTAGTCTGTCATCAGTTTTGCTGAAAACACTGAAAAGACTGATTGACCTGATGGTAAGGGGGGGACCGTGGGGCACAACACGCATACCTCAAAGGCAGGTCGGCGGAGACGGCCCTCCACTAGGTGGTCAAGGAGGTCGAGACGTCTCTTCGACAGAAGTATTAAACTGGAGGCCTTCTAGGATATTGAGGGGGGCTTTCAATAATGTGGAGATTGGGGCAATAGTCGCCGCACTGGAACGCACGGGGATTCACCCCTTAATCTCCCAATGGACAAAAATTAGCTTTATGGCAGGATTATTAATGCAAACTTGGGAGATTGTGTGGTCAGAAGGCGGGTGACCAAAGGAACGCCCCAAGGAGGGGTGTTCTCACCGATGGGTGTGGAACCTCGTGATTAATGAAATCCTGATGGATCTCAGTGGAGACTATCGCTTATGCGGACGACTTCGTGCTGCTGGCCCGAGGCAAGTTTCTGTCAACGATCAGCGAGATCATGGCAGGGTCACTGAGAAGGTAATCGCGATGGGCTACCAGAAATGGGTTGAGTACCAACTCAGGGAAGACGGAGCTGGTGCTCTTTACGTGTAGATATAATATACCGGAGTTCAGATTCCCGTCCTTTGACGGTGTCACCCTGCGGCTGTCGAAGGAGGCGAAGTACCTAGGCATAATCCTCGATTCGAAACTTTCCTGGAAGAGGAACACCGAGGAAAGAAGCCGTAAGGCACTGTGCGCTTTTTACTTCTGTTCGGTAGAAAGTGGGAGGTGACTGCCAAGATGATTTATTGGATGTATACGGCCATCGCCAGGCCAGTACTGGCCTATGGGGCACTGGTATGGTGGGATGCCGTAGAGAAAAGGATGCGTGCGAAGGAGTTCGCGAAGGTCCAGAGACTGGCCTGCGTCGGTATCACAGGGGCGCTGAGATCCGCAGGCAGGCCTGGAGACGATGCTGGATATGCAGCCCATTGGGGTTTATATTTGGAATTGCGCCGCCAGGGTCGTGCTTAGGCTGAGAGAGCTCGGCATGCTGAAGGAGGATGGTTGGGGCCACAGTTCGATTCTGGGTGTTATGGATACGGAGGGTAGACTGAAGAGGATCTCCGACTACCTGGCATCAGTGCCGACTGGAGTGAGGGCATTCGGGATTCGTTTTCCTGAAAGGGACGAATGTAGGGCGGATGATGTACTTGAGGAGGATGAAACTTCGATCTACACAGATGGCTCCAAGATGAAGTTAGGAACTGGATCGGGGGTCTACTTGGATGCACTCTATATCAGTATGTCTCTGAGACTGCCGGACGAGTGTACGGTCTTTCATGCAGAGGTCTGTGCCATTGCAGTGGCCGCAAGAGAAATTCTGGCAAGGGGCCTACCACCCTCGAAACTCAGAATTTTATGTGGACAGTATGGCGGCGCTCAAGACCTTGGAACCTTGGGGTCGAGGATGGTGAGATCGAGATGCGTGGCGGACTGTTTGGAATCCCTGGATAGGCTCCGGGCCCACGATGTGACGCTGACATGGGTTCCTGGGCATGAGGGGATTCCATGGAATGAGAGGGCGGACAAGTGCGCTAGGAGGGGTTCGTGTGTCATTTGTAGAGCTACTGAACACCGTACACCAGAGCGGCGTCGGTGGCAAGGTGGGACATAAAGAGATTTTTTTTGAAGTCCCAATATGTGTGCAAAATTTCATCAAAATTGAGTCAGATTTAGATATAGTTCCCATATATATCTTTCATCCGATTTGGACTTTTCAGTCTTTAGTATCCACACTTTTGGTTCGATCTTTACAAAATTTAGCATGAGATATTTCGTGTGACGTCAATTATATACATTCTTGGTCGTCTCGATGTTTTGAGTCGATCTAGCCATGTCCGTCCGTCCGTCTGTCGATATTACGATAGAGGCCGATAGCGTAAAGCTATTCGCTTCAAATTTTGCACAGATTAAATTGATGTAGGTCGTTGGGGATTGCAAATGGGTCATATCGGTTCAGATGAAGATATAGCTCCCGTATAAACCTATATCCCGATTTGACTTCTTGAGCCCCTGGAAGCCGTAATTTCCGATTTGGCTGGAATTTTCACATAGTATTCTGTTATGACTTTAAATAACTGTGCGAAGTACGGTCGAAAACCGATAAACCGATCTCCCGATTTGGCTACCTGACACTCTCGAAGCTGTATTTTTTGTACGAATTGGCTGAAATTTTGCATTTAGTGTTCGATATGACTTCCAGAACTGTGCCTAGTACGGCTCAAATCGGTCAAGAACATGATATAGCTTCCATATAAACCGATCTACCGATTTGATATCTTGAGCCCTTACAAGCCTCAATTTTTACATATTTTAGGAGAATCCATGGTGGTGATCTTCCCAAGATTCAGCCCAGCCGAACTTAGCACGATTTTACTTGTTTGTTTTTTGTGTTGTCTTGTCTCGTAGGCACTCAAAAATACACAAACAACAAGCTAAGCCTAATTGCCGAAGCTAAACAATTGCTGGCATACATAATCCATATATATGCCAAGTAGGTCCAAGCACCTCACACCCCCCACGACGCCCTCGGTCTCTTTGTCATGCACATCTACCGGTTATCTCTTTTACTCTCACCACTTATACTCTCACATATGGCTTTGGTTTCACACAAATAACGGATGCTTAAGAAAAAAAACCAACAACAGTTTGATGTGCTTCTGCTTCTTCTGTTTTTTTTTTTGAAAATGTATTCCTCATTTTCATGTCTTTTCTTGTCGGAAAATTAATTTTTATATATATTCTTCACATCTCTCGCAAAATATCTTTCGATTGATGCCGATTTCATTAAAATACGTTCGGTCATTTTGGCCGTTATATGTGCCACAAACCCTTGGCCGTTTTATAAAACCCTTGAATAGGGACAATAGAATAAACGGTCAACTATATTCTTATTTTTTTATTTTCCAACTGCTAGGCTAGGCCTTATAAAAGGCCCTCTTATCTTTTTTGTCACAATACTGACACTGCATAAGTTTTTTTTTTTTGTTTTAGCTTAACTAGAAATATGAGTGTGTGTCAGTTGCTGTTGTCTTTGTCGCCGTTTTAGTTCCATCCATCCGTCTGTTTGTTTGTCTACTAGTGTAGCCAGTGTCGAGTTGTGGGGGAGTGTATGAGAATTTGTACGTATTTAAACAGGTGGAGTTTTTCACAGTTTTAAAAATTTGTCAAATGCAGTGGGAGGAGGCAGGAATACGGGAGAGGATTTAATGGATTTTTTCCATTATGTTAAGAAGGGCACAGGAAACTCTCACTCTCTCTCTCACAGGGGCTTTCGGGCCATTTGAAATAAATGGAAGACTCTCTTTGTAATGCAACAAAACATTGATGAATTCTACCCAACTCCTCTTACAACTTATTCTTAGGAAAAAATTTCAAAAAAAAAAAAAAAAAATACAGAGTAAAACAAGCTGACAGAATGGCTGGCTGGCTGGCTATATGGCTGGCTGTATGATGGCATAATATATCAAAAGTTTTCCATTCAGAGGATTATTTACACAACTTTCCGGGAAAATTTATATAAATTTTTTCTTTGTTTTCATTTCAATTTTTTTTTTCCCAGTGTGAGTATTTTTGTGTGGAACACAACAATTTGTGAAATCCCTTAACAACTTTAATTTCTTTCGAACCCTCAAAAAGCGCTAAAAAGGAGGAAACGGAAACAAATCATCGATGAAACTTTTTCTGTTTCTTGTTTGCTTGGGTTTTGTTTTGTGTAGAGGGGGGAGCGAGAGAGTGTAGAAAAGGGCCTGATCACTAAAAAGGTGATGAGTCGCCTCTAATGAGCTTATTTAGTTGTCATTTTATGTTTTATTTATTTACCCAACAAATGGTAATCGAATGAATCAAATCATGGCACTTTTTTGTGTGTAGGGCGCTGGGGAGGAGTATGGGGAGGGCTCCATCAATATCCAATACTACAAGTGTCATTGCATTAGGGATTACCCAGAGAGGAAATGTTGCCTCCGCCAACAATATATTATTAAAAATAATCCCTAATGGAGTGTTGTAATCTTGTGACCCAAGTTTTTGGTGAAATTTCTTCCAAACAATACAAAGTAGGCTTATTTATGGAGACTGAGGATTCTGTAGGATTTTTTTTGTTTGTTTTGTTTCCAAATGTTTGTTAACTTCAATGTCATGTAGGCCATTAATAAAAAAAAAACTTATTTTCTTATGTCTGCACATAAACAAGTTGGAATAAAATATGGCATACTCGTATGCATGAAACGTATTTCATTCTAAACAGATTAAATCTGAACTTTTATGCTAAGTACTAACAATGGGCTTAGAGTAGGAAGGAAGACGTAATTTGCAGTCTCTTGGGAGTTTGCTTTCAGCGCCCAAATATGGTCATAAAATAAAAAAAAGTTTGATGACTTTTGGATTGACAAAGGTGCCAATATCTTTCAAATGCTTCATGTTAGAGAATAGTAGTGAAGACAAAAATATGCTTCAGATAAAATTTGGCATATAGGGCTGTGGTAGGTACTTCCTCATTCGCGTTCAATGTGACCTCTATCGGTCTATGTATGGATATAGCCGTCATAGAGACCGATATCCTGATTTAAGGTTTTGTGGCCACAAAAGGCGCATTTATTATCCGATTGCACTGAAATTAAACATAGTGACCTATGATAGGCTTTGCGACATCAGTGCCTTATATGGTTTAGATCGGTCTCTATTGGGATATAGCTGCCAAAAATACCAATATTCTGTTTTACAATATATCAGGTTATGGACCGATTTGAACTATTCTTAGCACAATTGTTGAAAGTAATAACAGAACATCTCATGTAAAATTTCAGCCAAATCGGATAATAATTGCGTCCTCTAGTGGATCAAGAAGTCAAGACCCCAAATCGGTTTATATGGCAGCTATATCAGTTTATGGACCGATTTGAGCTTTGAATTGCTCCCTGTAGAGGTTCAAGAAGTCAAAACCCCAGATCGGTTTATATGACAGCTATATCAGGTTATGAACCGATTTCAACCATATTCAGCACAGTTGTTGGAAGTCAAAATAAAACACCTCATGCGAAATTTCAGCCAAATCGGATAAGAATTACGCCCTCTAGCGGCTCAAGAAGTCAAGATCCCAGATCAGTTTACATGGCAGCTTTATCAAAAAGGTAGACCGATATAGCCCATTTACAATCCCATCTGACCTACACTAATTAGAAGTATTTGTGCAAAATTTCAAGTGGCTAGCTTTACTCCTTCGAAAGTTTGCGTGCAGACAGACGGACGGACATGGCTAGTTCGACTTAAAATGTCAAGATCATATATACGTTATGGGGTCTTATATGAATATTTCGAGGAGTTACAAATAGAATGACGAAATTAGCATACCCTCATCCCATGGTGGAGGGTGTAAAATCACCAATCATAGAAAAACACTAACTACAACATTTCAGACAAACTGAATAAAATTTGCGCCCTTTAGAGGCTCAAAAAGTCAAACTGGGAGATCGGTTTATATAACAGCTATATCAGGTTATATACCGATTTAGACCGTACTCAGAACAGTTGTTGGAAGTCATACCAAAGCGACATATGGAAACTTTCAACCATATTGGATAAGAATTGCGGGAGATCGGAGAAGTGACGACCCAAGATCGGCTTATATGGCAGCTATATCAGGTTATGGACCGTTTTTAACCATAGTTAGTGCTGTTTTTGGAAGTCATAACAAAACACGTGATGCAAAATGTTGTACAAATCGGATAGAAATTGCGCCCTTTAGAGACCCAAGAAGTCTAATCGGGAGATCGGTTTATATGGCGGCTATATCAGGTTAAGAACTGATTTAGACTATACTTGGCACAATTGTTGGAAGTTAACCAGAACACCACGTGCAAAATTTCAGCCAAGTCGGACAAAATTTCCGCTCTCTAGAAGTTCAAGAAGTTAAGCCCCAAGATCGGTTTATATGGCAGCTATATCAAAAAATGAACCGATTTGACCCATTAACAATCCCAACCGACCTACACAAATCAGAAGTATTTCTGCAAAATTTCAAGTCTAATCGGGAGATCGGTTTATATGGCGGCTATATCAGGTTAAGAACTGATTTAGACTATACTTGGCACAATTGTTGGAAGTTAACCAGAACACCACGTGCAAAATTTCAGCCAAGTCGGACAAAATTTGCAATCTCTAGAAGTTCAAGAAGTTAAGCCCCAAGATCGGTTCATATGGCAGCTGTATCAAAAAATGAACCGATTTGACCCATTAACAATCCCAACCGACCTACACAAATCAAAAGTATTTCTGCAAAATTTCAAGCGCCTAGTTTTACTCCCGCGAAAGTTAGCGTGCTTTCGACAGACGGACGGACGGTCAGACGGACGGACATGGCTATATCGACTTAAAATGTCATGACGATCAAAAATATATATACTTTATGGGGTCTTGACGCATATTTCGAGGTACTACAAACGGAATGACGAAATTAGTTCTATGGTGGAGGGTATAAAAATTGTGAAGTCTTTCTTGTTAAACGATTTCCCGATTTGACTTCTTGACCCTTTACAAGCTGCAATTTTTGTCCAATTTGGCTAAAATTTTGTACATAGTTTTCTGTTATGACTCTCAACAACTGCTCCAAGTAAAGTCCAAATCGGTCTATACCCAGCTATATCGCACCCATATTTTAGCAGAATCCATGGTGGTTGGTTCCCAAGATTCGGCCCGGCCGAACGTAGCAAACTTTTACTTGAAATGAGTTAATTTTTTCGGGGTGGCAGTAATGTTTAAGATTTGTTTACAAACATCATCGTCAATTGAAAAGTTTTCAGTACATTCTGCCATTTCTTCACAGTTTAATTCCTTACGACCAACGGCGGCAAATCATTGAAATTTATTTTTAAATTCGCTCTCTGCGACAAATGACAAATATCAGAAATTCATTTGGGCCGAATCTTGGGAAACCACCACCTCCATGGTCAACTAAAAATTTACATTATTTTTATCTAGCCCAAAGAAGGAGTCTATGCAAAATAAAGCAATTTTTTTTATACCCTCCACCATAAGATGGGGGGTATACTAATTTCGTCATTCTGATTGTAACTACTCGAAATATTCGTCAGAGACCCCATAAAGTATATATATTCTTGATCGTCGTGAAATTTTATGTCGATCTAGCAATGTCTGTCCGTCCGTCCATCCGTCTGTCTGTCGAAAGCACGCTAACTTCCGAAGGAGTAAAGCTAGCCGCTTGAAATTTTGCACAAATACTTCTTATTAGTGTTTTGATATAGCTGCCATATAAACCGATCTTGGGTCTTGACTTCTTGAGCCTCTAGAGTGCGCAATTCTTATCCGATTGGGATGAAATTTTGCACGACGTGTTTTGTTATGATATCCAACAACTGTGCCAAGTATGGTTCAAATCGGTCCATAACCTGATATAGCTGCCATATACACCGATCTTGGGTCTTGACTTCTTGAGCCTCTAGAGTGCGCAATTCTTATCCGATTGGGATGAAATTTTGCACGACGTGTTTTCTTATGATATCCAACAACTGTGCGAAGTATGATTCAAATCGGTTCATAACCTGATATAGCAGCCATATACACCGATCTTGGGTCTTGACTTCTTGAGCCTCTAGAGTGCGCAATTCTTATCCGATTCGGATGAAATTTTGCACGACGTATTTTGTTATAATATCCAACAACTGTGCCAAGTATGGTTCAAATCGGTCCATAACCTAATATAGCTGCCATATAAACCGATCTTGGGTCTTGACTTCTTGAGCCTCTAGAGTGCGCAATTCTTATCCGATTGGAATGAAATTTTGCACGACGTGTTTTGTTATGATATCCAACAACTGTGCCAAGCATGATTCAAATCGGTCCATAACCTGATATAGCTGCCATATACACCGATCTGGGGTCTTGACTTCTTGAGCCTCTAGAGTGCGCAATTCTTATCCGATTGGAATGAAATTTTGCACGATGTGTTTTGTTACGATATCCAACAACTGTGCCAAGTATGGTTCAAATCGGTTCATAACCTGATATAGCTGCCATATAAACCGATCTGGGATCTTGACTTCTTGAGCCTCTAGAGGTCGCAATTATTATCCGATTTGCCTGAAATTTTATACGACGGATTCTCTCATGACCATTAACATACGTGTTTATTATGGTCTGAATCGGTCAATAGGTCGATACAGCTCCCATATAAATTGATCTCTCTATTGTACTTCTTGAGCCCACAAAGGGCGCAATTCTTATTCGAATTGGCTGGCATTTTACACAGGTCTCCAACATATAATTTAATTGTGGTCCAAACCAGACCATATCTTGATATCGCTCTAATAGCAGAGCAAATCTTTTCTTATATCCTTTTTTTGCCTAAGAAGAGATGCCGGGAAAAGAACTCGACAAATGCGATCCATGGTGGAGGGTATATAAGATTCGGCCCGGCCGAACTTAGCACGCTTTTCATTTTCAAAGATTATCTCCGATCTTTCAGCTCGTCTCGAATGAGAAACAACCAAAAATTGTAAAATTTGATTATTTACGCCCAAATGTTAATTTTAATATTTACCGAATGTGTTTAACTTAAAGGGTGATCGATTTTTGAGTTTTTTCCAAAAATTTTTGCGTTTTTACCAGTGTGAGCTACTAACCCGAGGCCTCATCTTTAGGGCACTTAATGCGTTTATTTTAATTTAACAACTGATAATGGAATTTTTGTTTATCCCTTTTTACACATTTTATGATTTAATTTCAATCTTAGATTTAATTAAAACCAAATAGAACTAAAATTTATCTGCTCTACCACCAACTTGTATTTCAACAATTTCCTTTATATGTGGAGGAAATACTTGAAAAAGGCGTCTTTCAAGTTAAATTAAACCCCATCTGTTATCCACTTCTGTCCTCCCCCGCCCCAGGGGCCAACAAGCAATTCAATTTGTAACATATGTATCAGAATTTATTGAAAAACCATTTAATTTTCATGAATTTTCCCTCTCTCTCTCTCTCGCGCTCTTCAGCTTGCAACTTGCTGCCAAAGCGACCACCTTTTCGCCACATGGTGAATGGATTGTCGAAGTTGAAATTTGAAATTTCTTTGTTCCAGAAATCGAATAGAAAATCAAACATTGTGTCGCATAAGGTTTTCGATTAAGAAATTCATCAAAGTTTTGTGTCACAGAGAGACGAAATGTCTTCTTCTTGGCCTTTTTGTCAGAGAACTCCTAATGTCGTTGTTGTCGTCGTTGTGGTACTCGTCCTATGGCAATTGATTGGATTGATGTCATTGGAGCGGAAATTGAAAAACGAAAAGAAAATAAAAATTCGTTTAAATTGAATTGAATGTGGCCATTGAATGTCTTTTGCTAGAGAATCTTTGCAACGCCATCCAAAAAAAAAAAAAAAAAAACAAGAACTGAAAAAGCAAGCAATTATTGGCAGGATAACACCAGGTGTTTGCTTTTCTACCTTCTGCCAGGAATATTTATTGTCTGGAGCATTAACTAAAGCTGCTGTTTTTAAATAGCATCTTTTTTCTCTTGCCTGGGGTGGGGTGGTAGGAGGGCAGGGGGAGCATCACAAAAGAAAATCTTCTTAATGTGTAGGTGTTAAAAGAAAATAATGTTGCCTGCTTATTAATGCCTCATCCCTGTAGAGAGGCAGACGCTTTTCAGGCCCCATTTCCCTGTTACGTTCTCCACACACACACACACACACACACACATCCTACAAGAGATGACTAAGTGGTGTTAGACAAGGATTATTACTTGTTTCCACCAAACCTTCTGTTTAACATTATCCTTATCAGTAAATCATGTTTGCTGTACGTTTTATTATATTTTTGGTGGGTTTACATTTCGGTTTTGGCTTTAGCAGCCACCTCAGTGTCTCATATGGCCGGTGCCTGCCTGCTGGCTGCCATACTGCAACATATGTAGGTATCGACATTATCTCACCCCCATCATCATTTGATCTGATCTATCCGATACACTTGGAATTAGGCAACTCATAATGTTCTTGTGAATGACACATAATTTGACAGGATAATAATTTATGAGTACGTCCTTGGGTTAGTTAGCGAGAGCGCTGTGGTAGGAGCTGGAAAAAACGGCATCCCTACTGAGCAACACGCCTCCATATGTTGCGACAAACTTTCCTCAACGAAGGCCAACCCCTGCCTGGCCCGCTCTGGTCTAGATGGCGGCTGTGAAGTCAGCCTTTCGGCAATGGCCCCAGTATATCCTTCAGGATTCTCTCACGTAATACGATGATATATCACTACAGTTCTCTAGTATGCTATTCTTTTATTTCTTTTTTTCCCATACAGCGTTGGCCTTTTGTGTTCATATTCATTGTGTTCCATTTCATAGCGAAGTGGGTGTTAACTTCTAACAAATTCAAATTCCATGAACTCGAACTCGAACCCTAACTCTTAGGCCAGGAGGCAGGGCATGGTGTTTTCTTTTTCTATTGTTGTTCTTGAATGTCGATGACTACTCACTTTCATACGCAGCAGAAGAAGAAGAAGGAGAAGAAGCGGAGCCTTTTTATTCCTCCACACTCTTAATAATTCCATTTAAAAAAAACTCCCCTCATTTGAGAAACGTTCGTGTAGGCAAACGTTTGTCGAATTAAACATTCAATTAATTTGGCTATGAAAAAGCAACTCCATCATCGGGCATATGCTTGTATGCATGACACATTTTCTTTAATGATATATTTAAAAAATTGTAAGTACTGTATTTTTCGATTAATGAATTAATTATTTCAGAGGAAGCTAAAACCAAAGCATGCCCCCCATTATTATATTTGTGCTGACAATGATATGTGGCGTCTACATGCAAAGCATTAACAATAGTCTAGGGAGGTCTAAAGAATATAGGAAAGAAGCATTTTTATAATAATTTTATAATAAAATAAAATAAAATAAAATAAAATAAAAACAAAATAAAATAAAATAAAAACTAAATAAAATAAAATGAAATAAAATAAAATAAAAACAAAATAAAATAAAATAAAATAAAATAAAATAAAATAAAATAAAATAAAATAAAATGAAATAAAATAACATAAAATAAAATAAAATAAAATAAAATAAAATAAAATAAAATAACATAAAATAAAATAAAATAAAATAAAATAAAATAAAATAAAATAAAATAAAATAAAATAAAATAAAATAAAATAAAATAAAATAAAATAAAATAAAATAAAATAAAATAAAATAAAATAAAACAAAATAAAATAAAGTAATATAAAATAAAATAAAATAAAATAAAAAAAAAAATAAAATAAAATAAAATAAAATAAACTTTACTTTACTTGTAGTTTGCTTTAGAAAAAAAGTGTAAAAAAGTATATTTGATTAAAGTTCATTCTAAGTTTTATTAAAAATGCATTTACTTTCTTTTAAAAAATCCGCAATTACTTTTTGGGCAACCCAATATATATAATAAAGTAAATTAATAAAATAAAAAATACATTAGCATCTTATATACAACAAGAAAACAAGCGTAGAGTTCGGCCGGGCCGATCTTTGGATACCCACCACCTCGGGTATGTATGAAAACCACCTTTCGTTAAAATCCGGTGAAAAATGCATACCTTATGCCCCATAGCAGCTATATCATGTCATGTTCCGATTTCGACCAAATACTAATAGGTACAAGTCAATGTTCAATTGTGTATAACAAAATATTGGTCTTTATAGTAGCTATTATATTTAAAAATAAAGATGTCGAAGAGCCTAAAACAACTCATTGTCCCAAATTTCGTCGACATCGGACAATAAATGCGCTTTTTATGACCCAAAACCTCAAATTAAGAGATCGGTCTATATGGCAGCTATATCCAAATAAGGACCGATCTGTGCCATATTGCAGAAGTATATTGAGGGGCTTAACTTAACTCACTGTCCCAAATTTCGGCGACATCGGACATTAAATGCGCTTTTTATGGCCCAAAACCTAAAACCGAGAGATCAGTCTATATGACAGCTATATTCAAATCTGGACCGATCTGAGCCAAATTGAAGAAGGACGTCGAAGGGCCTAACACAACTCACTGTCAGAAATTTTGGCGAAATCGGACAGTAAATGCGCCTTTTATGGGCCCAAAACCTTAAATCGAGAGATCGGGCTTTTTTGGCAGCTATATTCAAATCTAGACCGATATGGACCAAATTGAAAACGGATATTTAAGGTCATAACACAACTCACTGTCCGAAATTTTGGCGACATCGGATAATAAATGCGACTTTTATGGGCCTAAGACCCTAAATCGGAGGATCGGTCTATATGGCAGCTATATCCAAATCTGGACCGATCTGAGCCAAATTGAAGAAAGATGTCGAAGGGCATACCACAACTCATTGTCCCAAATTTCAGCAAAATCGGATAATAAATGTGACTTTTAATGGCCAAAGACCTAAATCGTCAGATCGGTCTATATGGCAGCTATATCTAAATCTAAACCGATCTAGGCCGAATTGAAGAAGGATATCGAAGGGCCTAACAAAACTCACTGTCCTAAATTTCAGCAAAAATCGGATAATAAATGTGGCTTTTATGGGCCTAAGGCCCTTAATCGGAGGATCGGTCTATATGGCAGCTATATTGGATATATCTGGACCGATCAAAGCCAAATTAACGAAGGATGTCGAAGGGCCTAACACAACTCACTGTCCCAAATTGCAGCAAAATCGGATAATAAATGTGGCGTTTACTGGCCAAAGACCCTAAATCGGCGGATCGATCTATATGGGGGCTATACGAAGATATAGTCCGATATAGTCCATCTTCCAACTTAATCTGCTTATGGACAAAAAAAGACTCTGTGCAAAATTTCAGCTCAATATCTCTATTTTTAAAGACTGTAGTGTGATTTCAACAGACAGACGGACGAACATGGCTAGATCGTCTTAGATTTTTACGCTAATCAAGAATATATATACTTAAAAGGGTCGGAAATGGATATTTCGATGTGTTGCAAACGGAATGACAAAATGGATATACCCCCATCCTTTGGTGGTGGGTATAAAAATCAATTTGTGTTTGTTGGTGTGTTCCTTATAGACTCTGAAACGGCTTAATCGATTTTCTTAAAATATTCACTGATGATGCATAATGATTCCGTGATGAAAATAGGGTACTACATTTTTTGATATCTGAAGGGGGAGCGGACTCTCCCCCTTACCCTAATTTTCGGAAACGCTAACTCTCGGAGATGGGTGGTGCGATTTAAGCGAAATCTTGTGTGCTCTCATATAGTACCCTAAAAATAAAAATTTGGTATCCAAATTTCGTGTTTGGGAACCTAGGGGGGACGCCCCACCCTAAAATCTACCAAAACATATATTTATACCAATCACGACAATATGGGACTCAAATGAAAGGTATTTAGGATAAGAAAACGTATCTGATATCCAATTGTCGGACCAAGTGTTTGTAGGACCATCCCAAGCCCTTAAACACCGCTAAATCCGACATATTTACCGACCATGGCAATATGGGACTCAAATGAAAGGTATTTGCGAGTATAATACGAATCTGATATCCAATTGTAGGACCACGTTTCTGGGGGTCCACCCCTTCCCCAAAACAACCCCCAAACAGGACTTATTTACTGACCATGACAATATGGGGCTTAAATAAAAGTTATTTGAGTGAAGAATTCGAATTTGATGTCCAACTATGGGACCAAGTGTTTGAGGGGCCGCCCATCCCCGAGAACATACCCCAAAGAAGACAAATTTACGACTGTAGCAATATGGGGGTCAAATGAAAGGTCTTTGGGAGTACAGCACAAATCTGATTACAATATTCTGGAAAAAGTGTCTATGGGGCCACCCCACCCCCATAACAGTACCCAAATAGGAAGTATTTGCTGACTATTGCAATAATAGGTTCAAATAAGAGGGTTTTTAGAGTAGAACTCGAATCCGATATATATTTTCAAGGCCAACTCACCGCTCATCTCCCAAAGCACCCCCCGGTGTTGTTATGGTTATGTTTGCCGACTATGGAAATATGGGGCTCAAATTAAAGGTATTTGGGAGTAGACCACGTATCCGATATCAACATTAGGGACCAACTGTCTAGAGGACGTCCCACCACCATAACTACCCAAAATAGGACGTATTTGTTCACCAAGACAATTTGGGTCTTAAAGAGAGTGGAATTTAATATTTATAGTTTTTAGGGCCAATACCCCAAACCGGACGTATATGCTGACTTTTGCAATAAGGATAATTAAATAAAATGTTAAAAAAGGATAAAAAATATTTATTTTTTATAATATCCTTTCTATTATTTATTTTAATGAAACTTATACAAGTAACTAACATTTTCTCCACTATTCCCTTTTTCTTACAGTCTCTTCAAAATCTAAAATAAACCATTCTTGATAAGCACTCAAATCTGGTAAGTAATCAAATTTAATTTGTTAACATTAGTTCTTAGCGCCATCGCATAGTCCCAACATTTTGTAACCAAATTAAAATTCTGTCTACGTTTTCCTCTGTCTAAAGAGACTCTTATGCGTACGTGCTCTTCTTTACCCTTTCTTAAGATTCTCATGGTGGCTCGAAATTCAAACGAAATCATAGACATGGACAAATGTTCAAATGTTTTTCCTCATTTAGAAGAACATAAATTGAAAGTTTGTTCTAATTTAATTACATGGATTCAATCATAATTTGAACATTTCAAATGATCACTCATATATGATTAAAATTTTACATATCTGGGTATGCCTCTTGGTCTTTGGATGATTATGATTGGATGACTGATGATAATGATGATGATGTTCCTGTTTCTTTGCTGCTATATGTACTTCATTCCGTTGTCGTCGTTATGACGGCGGCTGAGTTTAGAATTCGACCCAGTTTTAGTTTGTATATATATATGTATGCATGTATATGTGGGTACATGTATGTAACATATTCTTTATTTGTATCCATATCCATATACACAATGCATCATGTGGCCTATTATCTACATTCAAGAGTACAAGAAAGCCTTTGTGAAGCTGTTGAGAAATGAGAAAAAAATAATAATTACTGTGCTTGGCCCAGAGTCCACCGTATACGAGTTCAGTCTTCTCACAGACACAACACTCAAATCAGGGGCGGAAACCATGTCTGGGAAGGCCTAAAATACACAAAAAAGCGGAGTATCCTTCTACAAAGACATGGGCTAATTCAACTAGATAGTTTACCTATAAAAAAAAAACCTAATTCAGCTGGGCTGAATTAAAGATTTCCCATAGAAAACCTAATTCAGCTGGGCTGAATTAAAGTTTTCCTATAGAAAACCTAATTCAGCTGGGCTGAATAAAAGTTTTCCTATAGGAAACCTAATTCAGCTGGGTTGAATTAAAGTTTTCCCATAGAAAACCTAATTCAGCTGGGCTGAATTAAAGTTTTCCTATAGAAAACCTAATTCAGCTAAGCTGAATTAAAGTTTTCCTATAGAAAACCTAATTCAGCTAGGCTGAATTAAAGTTTTCCTATAGAAAACCTAATTCAGCTGGGCTGAATTAAAGTTTTCCTATAGAAAACCTAATTCAGCTGGGCTGAATTAAAGTTTTCCTATAGAAAACCTAATTCAGCTGGGCTGAATTAAAGTTTTCCTATAGAAAACCTAATTCAGCTGGGCTGAATTAAAGTTTTCCTATAGAAAACCTAATTCAGCTGGGCTGAATTAAAGTTTTCCTATAGAAAACCTAAATCAACTGGGCTGAATTAAAGTTTTCCTATAGAAAACCTAATTCAGCTGGGCTGAATTAAAGTTTTCCTATAGAAAACCTAATTCAGCTGGGTTGAATTAAAGTTTTCCCATAGAAAACCTAATTCAGCTGGGCTGAATTAAAGTTTTCCTATAGAAAACCTAATTCAGCTAGGCTGAATTAAAGTTTTCCTATAGAAAACCTAATTCAGCTGGGCTGAATTAAAGTTTTCCCATAGAAAACCTAATGCAGCTGGGCTGAATTAAAGTTTTCCCGTAGAAAACCTAATTCAGCTGGGCTGAATTAAAGTTTTCCTATAGAAAACCTAATTCAGCTAGGCTGAATTAAAGTTTTCCTATAGAAAACCTAATTCAGCTGGGCTGAATTAAAGTTTTCCTATAGAAAACCTAATTCAGCTGTGCCGAATTAAAGTTTTCCTATAGAAAGCCCAATTCAACTGGACTGGAAGAAAGTTTTCCTAAAAAAAACCTTACTCAGATATGCTGAAGTACTGTTTTCCCAAGGAAACCTTAATTCAGCTGGACTGAGTTGTGGGTTTCCTATTGTAACTCAAATTCAGTTTTGTCGAAATTTTTAATGTCTTATCACTTCTAATCTCAAAATCAGTTTAAAGGCCTTATAGTTAAAAACCTTTTTAATTCCGCCCCCAGTCAGTTACTAAACACCACTATCACCATTACCATTAAGTGATTAAAGGGTATGTAGTTGAATTGAAGTAAAATCTCTATGATGAGTTTTATAAGAGGATTTGAATATCGCACAGTCTCAGAAAGTCCAAAATGCACTCAACAAATCTCGAGTATGTGATTCGGCTACACTAACATCATCATCAAAGTCTTTGTGTGATTATCTCTTGACAACAAAACGCCATTGTCATCACCATCATCCAACTGGCTCGACTGAATGAGTGAGTGAGTGGCCCAAAGTCTTTAGTAATAATACCAGCCAGCGGCTATCATCATCAAGAGCAGCAGCAACAGCAGCAGTAGTAACGGCAGCAGCTGGTAATTGTTACATCCCTACACTTTTGCTTAGAAGTGTTCCCACACACACACACACATATTTGTTGCGTGTTTTCTAACTAATTGCTTGTAAGGTCTTCATGCGGAAAGGGCCACAAAATGTCAGCACAAATATTTAGTATTTTAAATATTCATTTTTATTCTTGTTCTTTCACCACTTGGAATGCGAATAAAAAACATTTATGCATGGTTTTTATGTGTATCATATGACTGGCATGTGGACAATAGAGGGGGAAAGAAAAAACCAAAAAAAAAAATTAAAAAAAAAAAAATAAAAAATTTTTAAAATTCAAAATCAAATAAAAAAAATTTAATTAATTAAAAAAAAATTTACTTAACGAAAGAAATTGATGGATTAAAATTTGTTTTATATTCATAATATTACAAAATTTAAAATTGTCGATCATTATCCTATGGATTCTAAGGCCCATTTTTTGAAAGTTTTTTCAAATGTTTCAGTCCTGTGTGGTTATTTTCCTATTTTTTGAAAGTCCCCCTAATATAACATGAATGAGAGGTTTTCGTTGGCTGGTTTTATCAAAATTTGCTTATTTTATGAGAAAAAAGAAGTTTAAGTGTCTGGTCACTCCTTCGAGTGATGCAAAATGAGTTGTTTTTCTTGATGTGTTCCCCAATTTCGTTTAAAAATTAAAGTGTGGATTTTCTCTTTCTGCGTAAAATATACTTAGTTTCTGACTAAAAAATATTTTGTTGCTCGTTTTTGACCCACTCTTATGTACATATAAGACAACAAACACTCTTAATTGCCTCTAATTTTTTGTGGATAAGTTTTTGTAAATTTTTTTTTTCGATTTCCAAAATTTTTTAATTTTTTTTGCTCGTTTTTGACCCACTCTTATGTACATATAAAACAATACACACTCTTAATTGCCATTAATTGCCTCTAATTTTTTTGTGGTTAAGTTTTTGTGAATTTTTTTTTTCGATTTCCAAATTTTTTTAACTTTTTCCATCCCACTCTAATGTTCATACATAGACATGTCATATGCCTAAGTGTTTACTACGCATTTTTGTCTTGTGTTCTTGTTGTTCCAATTGTCCTATACACGCACATCAACACAATAATGCACTTAAACACATGCTCCAAAAGACAAACCAAAAAGGAATATTAATTTGAGAAAACATCACCACCCCACCTTAACGTAATGCGTAAATAGACCAACAAAAGGGGTCAGTTAGATTTTTTTTGAGAGAGCAAATTTTTATAATACTTGCATGATAGACTAGTATCTCATTTATCTGTATGTCATCAAGACCATTTGGTTAGAAAATAAATATTTCATGGGGAAAGGATTTTGAAAAATGGTAATCAGATGTGTCTTTTGGGTGGCACAGTGGGAAGACATAAAAAATTTTGTATGAATGTCTAACATGAAATCCTAGTGAGAATAGGTTTCGTTCGGTTTCGACAGAACATAGTTCGACCAGCATAAAATGGTCTGATAAAATTTAAGAGAGGAACAGAAGATTGCTCCTGTTCCTTAATGGAATGTTTATGGGCAAATTGGCAATGCGAATCTTACATAAAAACGTAGAACGAAGTATCCGGGGGCTGCTCCATCCCCAAAACAGACATGTGCGTTGATGGGGACAATATCAGACTCAAATTGAAGGTCTCAAGAAATAATGTACGACTCATTAATGATATGTAGTATAATAAGATGCAGGTAGATGGGGATAATATGGCACTCAAAGAAAAGGTTGTTGGAAGTAGAGTAACAATCTGATATGTGAGACCAAGAATTTGGTGGCCGCCCCATCCCCAAAAAATCCCAAAACCGACATGTGGACCGATGAAGACAAAATTGGTGTCAAAAACAGGGATTTAAGAGTGCTGTACGAATTTGATATTCAAATAGGGTAAAGTGTTTGGGGGCCTATGCCAAGAAAGGCAAAAAGGACATGTTTGTCGATGGGTACAATATGAGATTCAAATGAATGGCCTTTCAAATTAGAGCAACACAGTGGGCCACAGCGTCTGCTTGGGTCGCCTAACCATAAACCAAAAACGAAAATTTCGATCGATCATCACACCATCCAATGAAAGGCATTAAGCTCTACACCATACGAATCTGATATAGAAATTTGAGACCAAGAGTTTGACACCCATCCTAAAGGACCCCCAAAATAGGCACACAGTTCGATGGGGACAATATAGGACTCAAAGAGTCGATACGAATCTGATAATAATATGCGGGACCAAATGTATCGGGACAATATAGGACTAACATAACATGTCTTTGGGGGTAGGTTGAGAAACCAATGGAAGTGTAGCTCTGGAGAATTGAAATGGCTTTTAGGGAATAGTACAAATCATATATCCATATTTTGTGTAAATTTGATTTATACGAAATGTGTTTGATAGTAAATAAAAACAAGTAAAAGCGTGCTAAGTTCGGCCGAGCCGAATCTTGGGAACCCACCATCATGGATTCCTCTAGAAGCTCAAGGAGTCTAATCGGGAGATCGGTTTATATGGCGGCTCTATCAGATTGTGGTCTGATTAAGATCATTCTTGGCACAGTTATTGAAAGTTAAAAGAAAATGCTACGTGATTCTTTCCGATTCAAATTTAAACTCAAAGGTAAGGGTCCTTTTTTTATAGCCGAGTCCGAACGGCGTCCCGCAGTGCGACACCTCTTTGGGGAAAATTTTTTAAATGATCTTGCATGGCATTGTGCCTCGCAAATGACGCCAACATTAAGAGGGGATAAACACCGGCGCAGCGGAGGGGGCCCGGTTTGGTTAGTAACTCACATATAAACCGATATCCCGATTTGACTTCTTTAGCCCTTGCAATTTTTGTCCGATTTGGCTGAAATTTCCCAGATAGTGTTCTGTTATGACTTCTAACGTCTGTGTCAAGTAGGGTTCAAATCGGTCTATAACCTGATATAGCTTTCGTATAAACCCATCTCCCGATTTGACTTCTTGAGCCCTTTCAAGCCGCAATTTTTTGGCCGATTTGGCTAAAATTGAGCATGTAGTGTTCTGTTATGACTTTAAACAGCTATGCTAAGTACGATCCAAATCGTTCTTTAACGTGATATAACTCCCATATAAACCGATCTCCCGATTTGATTTCTTGAGCCCTTTCAAGCCGCAATTTTTGTCCGATTTGGTTGACATTTTGGAAGCGGTGTTCTGTCTAAGACCCCATAAAGTATATATATTCTTGATCGTCATGTCATTTTAAGTCGATTTAGTCATGTCCATCAGTCCGTCTGTGTTTGGGCCAAATCGGTCCATGTTTTGATATAGCTGCCATATAAACCGATCTTGGGTCTTGACTTCTTGAGCCTCTAGATGGCGCAATTCTCATCCGATTTGACTGAAATTTTGCACGTGATGTTGTGGTATCACTTCCATCAACTCTGTTAAGTATAGTTCAAGTTGGTCTATGTTTTGATATAGCTGCCATATAAACCAATCTTGGGTCTTGACTTCTTGAGCCTGTAGAGGGCGCAATTCTCATCCGATTTGACTGAAATTTTGCTCGTATTGTTTTGGTATCACTTCCGTCAACTGTGTTAAGTATAGTTCAAGTTGGTCTATGTTTTGATATAGCTGCCATATAAACCGATCTGGGATCTTGACTTCTTGAGCCAATAGAGAGCGCAATTCTCGTCCGATTTTACTGAAATTTTGCACGTAGTGTTTTGGTATCACTTTCAACAACTGTGTTAACTATGATTCAAATCGGTTCATAACCTGATATAGCTGTCATATAAACATATCTGGGGATTTGACTTCTTGAGCTTCTAGAGGGAGCAATTCCCATTCGATTTGGCTGAAATTTTGCATTAGGTGTTCTGTTATGACTTCCAATAGCTGTGCTAAGTATGGCGCAAATTGGTACATAACCTGATATAGCTGTCATATAAACCGATCTTGGGTCTTGACTTCTTGGGCCTCTAGAGGGCGCAATTATTATCCGATTTGGCTGAAATTTTGCAAGTGGTGTTTTGGTGTCGCTTCTACCAACTGTGTAAAGTATGGTTTAAATCGGTCCATGTTTTGATAAAGCTGCCATATAAACCGATCTTTGATCTTGACTTCTTGAGCCTCTAGAGGGCGCAATTCTCATCCGATTTGGTAGAAATTTTATACAAGGGCTTTTCTCATGACCGTCATTATACGTGTCTAATATGGCCTGTATCGATCAATAGCTTGTTACAGCTCCCATATAAACCTATCTCTCGATTTTGCTTCTTGCGCCCCTACAAGGCACAATTCTTATCCGAATGAACTGAAATAATACACAATGACTTCTACAATTTTCAGCATTCATTTATGGTCCGAATCGGACTATAACTTCGTATAGCTCCAATAGCATATTCAATATTCTAAAGGGTGATTTTTTTGAGGTTAGGATTTTCATGCATTAGTATTTGACAGATCACGTGGGATTTCAGACATGGTGTCAAAGAGAAAGATGATCAGTATGCTTTGACATTTCATCATGAATAGACTTACTAACGAGCAACGCTTGCAAATCATTGAATTTTATTACCAAAATCAGTGTTCGGTTCGAAATGTGTTCATTCACCGTAACGTTGCGTCCAACAGCATCTTTGAAAAAATACGGTCCAATGATTCCACCAGCGTACAAACCACACCAAACAGTGCATTTTTCGGGATGCATGGACAGTTCTTGAACGGCTTCTGGTTGCTCTTCACTCCAAATGCGGCAATTTTGCTTATTTACGTAGCCATTCAACCAGAAATGAGCCTCATCGCTGAACAAAATTTGTCAAAATTTGAACACATTTCGAACCGAACACTGATTTTGGTAATAAAATTCAATGATTTGCAAGCGTTGCTCGTTAGTAAGTCTATTCATGATGAAATGTCAAAGCATACTGAGCATCTTTCTCTTTGACACCATGTCTGAAATCCCACGTGATCTGTCAAATACTAATGCATGAAAATCCTAACCTCAAAAAAATCACCCTTTATATTTGTCTAAAAAGAGATATCGCGCATGGAACTCGACAAACGCTATCCATGGTGGAGGGTATATAAGATTCGGCCCGGCCGAACTTACCACACTCTTACTTGTTATACCCTCCACCATAAGATGGGGGGTATACTAATTTCGTCATTCTGATTGTAACTACTCGAAATATTCGTCTGAGACCCCATAAAGTATATATATTCTTGATCGTCGTGAAATTTTATGTCGATCTAGCCATGTCCGTCCGTCTGTCCGTCCGTCCGTCCGTCCGTCCGTCCGTCCGTCCGTCCGTCCGTCCGTCCGTCTGTCTGTCGAAAGCACGCTAACTTCCGAAGGAGTAAAGCTAGCCGCTTGAAATTTTGCACAAATACTTCTTATTAGTGTAGGTCGGTTGGTATTGTAAATGGGCCATATCGGTCCATGTTTTGATATAGCTGCCATATAAACCGATCTTGGGTCTTGACTTCTAGAGCCTCTAGAGTGCGCAATTCTTATCCGATTGGAATGAAATTTTGCACGACGTGTTTTGTTATGATATCCAACAACTGTGCCAAGTACGGTTCAAATCGGTATATAACCTGATATAGCTGCCATATAAACCGATCTTGGGTCTTGACTTCTTGAGCCTCTAGATAGCGCAATTCTTATCCGATTGGAATGAAATTTTGCACGACGTGTTTTGTTATGATATCCAACAACTGTGCCAAGTACGGTTCAAATCGGTATATAACCTGATATAGCTGCCATATAAACCGATCTTGGGTCTTGACTTCTTGGGCCTCTAGAGGGCGCAATTATTATCCGATTTGGCTGAAATTTTGCAAGTGGTGTTTTGGTGTCGCTTCTACCAAGTGTGTAAAGTATGGTTTAAATCGGTCCATGTTTTGATAAAGCTGCCATATAAACCGATCTTTGATCTTGACTTCTTGAGCCTCTAGAGGGCGCAATTCTCATCCGATTTGGTAGAAATTTTATACAAGGGCTTTTCTCATGACCGTCATTATACGTGTCTAATATGGCCTGTATCGATCAATAGCTTGTTACAGCTCCCATATAAACCTATCTCTCGATTTTGCTTCTTGCGCCCCTACAAGGCACAATTCTTATCCGAATGAACTGAAATAATACACAATGACTTCTACAATTTTCAGCATTCATTTATGGTCCGAATCGGACTATAACTTCGTATAGCTCCAATAGCATATTCAATATTCTAAAGGGTGATTTTTTTGAGGTTAGGATTTTCATGCATTAGTATTTGACAGATCACGTGGGATTTCAGACATGGTGTCAAAGAGAAAGATGATCAGTATGCTTTGACATTTCATCATGAATAGACTTACTAACGAGCAACGCTTGCAAATCATTGAATTTTATTACCAAAATCAGTGTTCGGTTCGAAATGTGTTCATTCACCGTAACGTTGCGTCCAACAGCATCTTTGAAAAAATACGGTCCAATGATTCCACCAGCGTACAAACCACACCAAACAGTGCATTTTTCGGGATGCATGGACAGTTCTTGAACGGCTTCTGGTTGCTCTTCACTCCAAATGCGGCAATTTTGCTTATTTACGTAGCCATTCAACCAGAAATGAGCCTCATCGCTGAACAAAATTTGTCAAAATTTGAACACATTTCGAACCGAACACTGATTTTGGTAATAAAATTCAATGATTTGCAAGCGTTGCTCGTTAGTAAGTCTATTCATGATGAAATGTCAAAGCATACTGAGCATCTTTCTCTTTGACACCATGTCTGAAATCCCACGTGATCTGTCAAATACTAATGCATGAAAATCCTAACCTCAAAAAAATCACCCTTTATATTTGTCTAAAAAGAGATATCGCGCATGGAACTCGACAAACGCTATCCATGGTGGAGGGTATATTAGATTCGGCCCGGCCGAACTTACCACACTCTTACTTGTTTTTTTATTGTATTGGATTTTCCTTTGTTTGGCAAATTCATTACAACTTGTCTATTTTTAGAAAACCTTCCCCAAACCCAAAAACGTTTTCACCTGCTAGCCTACCAACTTCCTGTGGATTTCCAAATGATTGGAGTGCATTATATGGTAAAGAAGGGAAGACTAATTAAATAAATCGTTCAATGGGTTGTACTTAAATACGAAAAAAAAACAAACAAAACACTTTAAATGCAAATGAGCCCTTTCAAAACAATCAAATATCGCACAAATCCTCATAAACATATCGTTAATTTTCGATAAAAAAAATACAGCAACATGAAAAAACTTTGCTACCCATGCCGATTGGCATTATTAATAAAACACCTTTACTTTTTTTTCGTGTGCGTTTTTATTCACTTTTGGGGGAGCCCAATTTTTTCCCCTAACAAATTGGGCAAATTGTTGCTGCCAAAATATCACAAAAAAAAAAAAAAAACTAAAACGGAAAAAGAACGACAAGAACGATGACAGGCGGTGGCAGTGACGGTTTTGGTGGTTTCTACGACGACTTTCTTTATATGTCGTATTTTGGATTTATGTTTACGGCTTGTGGTCACGCACCGCAACAATTAAAAATCCTCGTTTTATGACATTTAGCACGTTTGACATTTGATTAGACGAGCGACCTTTTATGTCGACAAAGAAATTTCAAATTTAGCTATTTAGCTATTTTGCTGTGTTGTATGCTGTATGTTGTGTGTCGTTGTTGTTGTTGTGTGTCGTTGCTGTTGTTGTGTGTCGTTGCTGTTGTCGTCCAAGTCTTTTATCGCTTCTTTAACGTTTGCATTTTTTGTTGGTTGTTCCTTGGTGTTGCTGCAACACCACAAAATCATTCAAATTTCGATAACCACCCCAACCATCATCCAACCAAACAACTAAAACGTCGAACTACTGCTCCAACGACAATTTCGAGTTTAATTGGCGTTGAATATATATGAGGTTCGTTTTTCTTAAAGACACCTATAAACAGTCATAAGGAAGTATATATTTTACATGTCATTCCTTCCTTCATTCATTCGTTCATTGGTGACCTAAGACAATATTGAGGTCGTTGGTTTTTCTTTTGTTTTAGTGGAGGAGGTTGAGTCAGGAGATAGGGATTTTGCTTATGATTTTATTACTTAAATCGCTATATTTTTAGCTTATATATAAAATTATAATTTATGTGTGATTAATCGAAATTTTTTTCAAAAATACCATAAAGTACCGAATTTGGTATAAAATACATCATGCATCCTCAGCTTACCTTATGAGGAGCTAGCACAGATAATAATTATAGCGTTGGGGAGAATTTGATGTGTCTACCAGAATTTGATTGGGTATCAATATGAAAAGGGAATCCAAACTTATTTTCACCAATATTCTATCTATGTTACGTTAAAAACTTAAATAGAAAATGCATCATTTATGAACCCATAATAGTAGCTATTGTAAAAGGTGATTTTTTTGAGGTTAGGATTTTCATGCATTAGTATTTGACAGATCACGTGGGATTTCAGACATGGTGTCAAAGAGAAAGATGCTCAGTATGCTTTGACATTTCATCATGAATAGACTTACTAACGAGCAACGCTTGCAAATCATTGAATTTTATTACCAAAATCAGTGTTCGGTTCGAAATGTGTTCATTCATATGTTCAGCGATGAGGCTCATTTCTGGTTGAATGGCTACGTAAATAAGCAAAATTGCCGCATTTGGAGTGAAGAGCAACCAGAAGCCGTTCAAGAACTGCCCATGCATCCCGAAAAATGCACTGTTTGGTGTGGTTTGTACGCTGGTGGAATCATTGGACCGTATTTTTTCAAAGATGCTGTTGGACGCAACGTTACGGTGAATGAACACATTTCGAACCGAACACTGATTTTGGTAATAAAATTCAATGATTTGCAAGCGTTGCTCGTTAGTAAGTCTATTCATGATGAAATGTCAAAGCATATTGAGCATCTTTCTCTTTGACACCATGTCTGAAATCCCACGTGATCTGTCAAATACTAATGCATGAAAATCCTAACCTCAAAAAAATCACCCTTTATATCGAAATATGGTTAAATTTGGAGCAAACTCTGCGTGGACCTTGAGAGGTGTTAGACCTCTCATTACCCGAAATTTTTTTAAATTGGCCTTAAAACCTTAATTCGTGAGATCAGTCTTTATGGCAGCTATATCCAAATACTTGTTCCGAACTGCACCTTATTGGAGAAAAGGTGTAGGGATCTAATAAAACTCACTGTACACAGAAAAAAATATCACGAAAATTTTTCCAATTAATTTTTTAATTGAAAATAAAAATTTCATACCCATCACCGAAGTATGGGGGTATATTCCTTTTGTCATTCCGTTTGCAACACATCGAAATATCCAATTTCGATCCTATAAAGTATATATTTTCTGGATCAGCGTAAAAAACTAAGACGATCTAGACATGTCCGTCCGTCTGCCTGTTGAAATCACGCTACAGTCTTCAAAAATAGAGTTATTGAGCTGAAACTTCGCATAGATTCTTTGTTTGTCCATAAG
Organism: Stomoxys calcitrans; assembly: GCF_963082655.1. NCBI lineage: Eukaryota > Metazoa > Arthropoda > Insecta > Diptera > Muscidae > Stomoxys > Stomoxys calcitrans. Next base: position 142,858,403 of record NC_081556.1, on the reverse strand, counting down.
CAGGTTAAATTCGAAGATGGGCTATATCGGACTATATCTTGATATAGCTCCCATATAAACCGATTCGCCGATTTAGGGTCTTAGGCCCATAAAAGCCTCGTTTATAATCCGATTTTGCTGAAAGTTGGGACAGTGAGTTGTCTTAAGCCCTTCGACATCCTTCATCAATTTGGCTCATATCGGTTCAGATTTGGATATAGCTGCCATATAGACCGACCCTCCGATTTAGGGTCTTAGGCCCATAAAATCCACATTTATCACCCGATTTGGCTGAAATTCGGGACAGTGGGTTGTGTTATGCCCTTCGAAATTCTTCGTCAATTTGGCCCAGATCGGATGAGATTTGGATATAGCTGCCATATAGACCGATCCCTTGATTTAAGGTTTTGGGCATATAGACCGATCCCTCGATTTAAGGTTGTGGGCCCATAAAAGGCCATTTATTGTCCGATGTCCCGGAAATTTGGGACAGTGAGTTAAGTGAAGCCCCTTGACATTCTTCTGCATTATGGCACAGATCGGTCCAGATTTGGATATATCTGCCGCATGGACCGATCTCTCGGTTTTAGGTTTTGGGGCCATAAAAAGCGCATTTATTGTCCGATATCGCCGCAATTTGGGACAGTGAGTTGCGTTAGGCCCTTCGACATCCTTCTTCAATTTCACTCAGATCGGTGCAGAGTTCGATCAAGATTTCCATATAGCTGCCTTATAGACCGATAACTCGATTTAAAGTCTCAGTCCCAAAAAAGGCGCATTTAAAATCCGATTTAACTGAAATTTGACACAGTAACTTATGTTGGGCTTTTCGACATCCATGTTGAATATGGTTCAGATCGGTTTATTTTTAAATATAGCTACTTAAAAGACCAATATATTGTTATACACAATTGAACAATGATTTGTACCGATTAGTATTTGGTTCAAATCGGATCATATTTCGATATAATTCGATATGCTATGGGACATAAGGTATGCAATTTTCACCGGATTTTGATGAATGATGGTTTGCATATATACCCGAGGTGGTGGGGCCGGTCCGAACTTGCTTGGTTTTTAATTAAAAATTTTTTCAATCACCTTTTTCAAAAACTGTGATTGATATTATCATTTTCGTGATTGAAGTAGTTCCAATTAAAAAATTAATTGGACCAATTAATTTTGTGATTGAAACCGATTTTTATTCACCAAAACCGGGTAATGAATATGCCATTTATGGGTTGAACCATACTGGTCATGGATGTCGAAAAATCATATACAGCTCACTAAGCAAAATTTCAGCGAAATCGGGTAATAAATGCGCCTTTTATAGCTCCAAGCATTACGAGTATCGAAAATTACGTGGCCTAATCTAGACTTGAAGAAGTCTACCGCTATGCTGTCGCACATAATGTCTGTTTCAGTCATGATGTGCGTCATGATAGGTCACTGTCTGATGGCAAAACATACTGACAGACTAAAGTTTGCCAGTAACGACTTTTGCCCAAGCTGTGTGAAGGACGAAGTAGAAGAGATTACAGAACATCTGCTGAGGGGATTCCACTTTAAGTTCTCACATCTTTGACTTGACATTTTGCACAAATACTTTTTATTAGTGTAGGTCGTTTGGGATTGTAAATGGGCCAAAATCCGTCCATGTTTTTATATAGCTGCCATATAAACCGATCTTGGGTCTTGACTTCTTGAGCCTCTAGAGGGCGCAATTCTCTTCCGATTTGGCTGAAATTTCGCATGAGATGTTTTGTTATGACTTTGAACAACTGTGCTAAGTGTGATTGAAATTGGTACATAACCTGATGTAGCTGTCGTATAAACCGATCAGGAGACTTGACTTCTTGAGCCTCTAGGAGGCGCAATTCTTCTCCGAATTGGTTGAAATTTCGCATGATGTGTTTTGTTATGACTTCCAATAACTGTGCTCAGTACGGCGCAAATCGGTACATAATCTGATATAGCTGCCATATAAACCGATCTGGGATCTTGACTTCTTCAGCCTCTAGAGGGCGCAATTCCTATCCGATTTGGCTGAAATTTCGCATGAAGTGCTTCGGTGTCACTTCCAACAACTTTGTTAATCTGGTATAGCTGTTATATAAACCGATCTTGGATCTTGACTTCTTGAGCCGATAGAGGGAGCAATTCTCATCCGATTTGGCTGAAATTTTGCATGAGGTGTTTTGTTATGACTTGCAATATCTGTGCTAAGTATGGCGCAAATCGGTACAAAACTTGATATTGCTGCCATATAAACCGATTTTGGGTCTTGACTTCTTCGGCTTTGAGAGGGCGCATTTCTTATCCGATTTAGCTGTAATTTTGCACGTGGTATGTTGGTGTCACTTCCAACCACTGTGCTGAGTACGATTTAAATCGGTTCATAACCTGATATAGCTGCCACATAAACCGATCTGGGATCTTGACTTCTTGAGCCAATAGAGGGCGCAATATTCATCCGATTTAGCTGAAATTTTGCATGAGGTGTTTTGTTATGACTTCCAATAACTGTGCTCAGTACGGCGCAAATCGGTACATAATCTGATATAGCTGCCGTATAAACCGATCTGGGATCTTGACTTGTTCAGCCTCTAGAGGGCGTAATTCTCATCCGATTTGGCAGAAATTTTGTACAATGGCTTCTCTCATGACCTTCAACATACATGTGAAATATTGTCTGAATCGATCTATAGCTAGATACAGCTCCCATATAAACCGATCTTCCGATTTTGCTTCTTGAGCCCAATTCTTAACCGAATGAACTGAAATATTACACAATGACTTCTACAATGGTCAGCATTCATTTATGGTCTGAATCCGACCATAGCTTGATATAGCTCCAATAGCATAACAGTTCTTATTCATTATTCTTTATTTGCCTAAAAAGAGATACAGCGCATAGAACCGCTATCCATAGGGGAGGGTATATAAGATTCGGCTCGGCCGAACTTCGCACGCTCTTACTTGTTTATAATTGACCTTTTTTAGCTTGGGTATTCTTTTCAATCACTTTGACCACCCAGCTTTTGAAAAATTGGCTTAATCGGCAGATAATCTTTCGAATCTCAATCTCCAGTCATTATTTAAAAATTATTTTCTTTGTTTTAGGTTTTTGTAGGGCGGATGAAAATAAACACTTTCTAAGTATGGCTTTACTATTCCCACCTATTAGGTATCAAGTCTTTCAAACAAATCAAATGACCACTGGCCACCCTGTGTCTTTTTGCTTTTTTTTTTGAAGATTATTTTTCAAGGGATCATGATAATCTGCGGTGGCAATAAACTTTTTTGTTAAATCTCATATTTATTCATTTATAAATATTAATTTTCATAACACGGTAGGATATGGGGTTTTAATGCTTCATTTAGGTGTTTGGGATTTCATAAAACAAAAGCTTAAATATGCTATGGAATATTCAATGTTTTGAGCCATCTTTGTTTTTCAATTTTTCTTTATTTTCTTCATGGGCTATTAAACCAAAAAAGAATATTTTTTTTTCTTCTTTTATTTTTTCTTCTTTTAAAGAAAAATATTGCCGCCATCTTATTGAGTATATTTTTCAAGGTCTTATCAGAAATTTCCAATCTCAAAAAAAAATATGTTAATGATTTTTCTCCACTTACTCTAAGATATCTAAAAGACATTTATTTTGTTAAGAGCAACGAAAAAATAATGTTATCGTATTTTGAAACATTTTGAATAATTGTCCATGGAACATTGAGTGCTTGGTTGTGTGCCACAGGAAAATAACAATTTCCAATTTTGAAAAAGAAAGAAAAATGCTTTAGCAGAGGAGCAACGAAAATCAAGATAATTTTCCTATCGATGGAAAAAATGTGGCCAGAATTAATGATTTTGGAGTTGGCTTCAACGCCTTTGCAGCGATGGCTTGAAAGAAAAGGAATTTGAGTATTTTGGGGGAATGTCATTGGCTCCCAACTCCCCTCCAACTCCAACACGGTCTTAACCTTCTATTGTAAAACCAAATGCCCTTTTTGGGTGCATCAGCAGCAGCATCTGATTGAGCATCTCAATGAATTCTGAACTTCTGTTGTATTCGCTGTTTGTGCGTTATCAACGATCTCCTCCAACCTCTGCCCAAGGCAATATGACAATTTTTTCTTTCTCCCCGATTCTTGTCTGGTGTTGACTTGACTCGTAAGGCTAAACAGAATATTGAAGAACATTTGTTTTCTTATTTTTCAATGTTCGCTACACATCTTTGAAAGATGTATGGTCGATAAATTTCGTGGAGTTGTTTTTTTTTTGTCTTTCCAAGCACATACACTTCAATACTTTTCAGTTCCCATTGAGGGAAAGCAAGGAACGCATGCCACATCTACTTGCTTCGTTGCTCGTTTCGCTTGAAAGAAGAAAAATAAAATGAAAATTGCTTGTGAAAATGAGAATTTATATATGAAATGCTAGTTTTTTTCTTTGTAAGGAGACAAGACGACATTGCTTACTTTGCTTCAGTGCACTTGGGGAATGCTCCTTTAACACCCTGCACAAAAAAAAAAAAAAAAACATTATTCAAAATAAGCACATGTAGAACATGCCAAAAACACCATGCAAAAAAAAAAAAAATCATAGAAAGTAAAAAGTTGTTGCAGAGGCCCAAGTGTGTCGTCGATATCCTTTAAGAAAACTAAAGAACAACTTTAGTAAACAGAATTTGTTGATGATATTAGGAAGATTTTGAGGAAAAAAACATTAGAAAAGTTTGTCAGATATTTGACGAAATTGTCAGGAAAATTTAAATTTACAATTTTTGTTTGTTTCTCTTTCGCGGCGAGCTCAATGATCGGAGATGCAAATGGAAAAGGAAAGCCAAAGATAGCAACACACACCAACCACTATGGGACGGGTTTCGTCTTTCCTTAGAAGACTTTTCAACCATATTAGGTGTGATGGCTTCAAGGGTCGTGCTTTGGTATGTTGTATTTGAATCGTATTAATAGCGAAAACACATCTATGATACAATTACCACATTAACCAAGCTCGACAACCCTGCTTATTAGCTATACTTTTCCCAATGCATGTATTTTTGCGTAATGACAGACATTCTATCTGTAACAAATTACACTTCTTCCGTACTACACATGATTCAACTGTAGTGTTGAAGCCATTAATACAACTTCCAACAGATGAACAAAATCGTGTGTACTACGGAAGAAGTGTAATTTGCCACAGACAGAATGTCTGTCATTACACAAAAATACATGTATTGAGAAAAAGTACAGCTAATAGACAGGGTTGCCGAGCGTGGTTAATGTGGTCATTGTATCATAGATGCGTTTTCGCTATTAATACGATTCAAATACAACATACCAAAACACGGCCCTTGAAGCCATCTCACCTAATATGGTTGAAAAGTCTTCTAATATCAGAAAGGGGGCGGACCCTCCCCCTTACCCCAAAAGTACTACCCAAAAATAAAAGTGGACCGATCTGGACAATATGGGATTCAAATGAAAGGTGTTGAGCAATATGGAACGAGTTTCATATTAAAATTCGGTCCAAGTAACTGGGGGGGCCGCCCCAACCCTAAAACCCCCTAAAATAGGTTTATTTGACGATCATGACAATATGGGACTCAAATGAAAGGTATTCGGGAGTAGATTGCGAATATGGTTAGGAACGAGAAATAAGCATTGTTGTTGATTTCGAAAGGGGGCGGACCCTCCCCCGTTACCCAAAATCCAAAGTGGACCGATCGGGACAATATGGGTATCAAATGAAAAGTATTAGAAACTAAAATACGAATAGGACATTAAAATATTGGGTCTAAATAACCCTTGGGGTCGCCCAACCCCAAAATTTCCCCCAAACAGACATATTGGACGTTCATGTCAATATGGGCCTCAAATGAATGGCATTCGGGAGTAGATTAGGAATCTGCCATACAAAATCAGATCGAAGTATAGGGGGTCACCCTACCCTCCTAAAAACGCCTTAAAAGGGCATATGACCCATCATGACTATATGGGACGAGGTTTTTTGTTTGTTCCGTAGAATGAAAAACGGCTGGACTGATTTTCTTAAAATTTTCACGGATTGTGTAAGTTTGTCTGGAAAGAAACATGGGCTATTTAATTCTTAGATATCGGATGGGAGCGGTCCCTCCCCCTTACCCCAAAAACGACATCCAAAATCAAAAGTGGACCGATAGCCACAATATGGGTATCAAATTAAAGATATTTTAGACTAGAAAACGAATATCGTACTTAAATTTGGGTCCAAGTACCCAGCGGCCCTCCCCAACCCAAAAACTCCTCTAAAGAGATCTATTCGACGTTCATGTCATTGTGGGCCTCAAATGAAAAGTTTTCGACAGTAGATTACAAATATGGCATACAAATTTAGATCCAAGTAATCGGAGGTCGCCCAACCTCCAAGTACCTACAAATGAGCATATCAATGTCTATATGGGACACCAAATGAAAGGTCTTTGTAAAGTAAAGCACGAATATGACATCAATATTTGGTAAATAGTTCATGGGGCCACCCCACAACCATAAAACCACCCAAATAGGAAGTATTTGCTGACCATTGCAATTGCAAGAGGCTCAAATAAGAGGAGAGAAGAGTAGAACACGAATCTGATATATTGGGTTGCCCAAAAAGTAATTGCGGATTTTTTAAAAGAAAGTAAATGCATTTTTAATAAAACTTAGAATGAACTTTAATCAAATATACTTTTTTTATACTTTTTTTCTAAAGCAAGCTAAAAGTAACAGCTGATAACTGGCAGAAGAAAGAATGCAATTACAGAGTCACAAGCTGTGAAAAAATTTGTCAACGCCGACTATATGAAAAATCCGCAATTACTTTTTGGGCAACCCAATAACATCCAAATTTTAATTTCATTTAACCCTCCGAGCGAATTCGTAGACCAATAAAGATCGGGATTCAGATAAAGGCACTTATATTGTTATACTGTTTGACAAGCGACATACATACGACGTAAAAGCTCTATAATTGTCGATAACAAATATTCAAAGGATAATTTTGTTCCATATAAATTAAAATAAAGGGCAGCGGAGTGGGCCCGGTTCAGCTATTTTTTTTTTATAAAATTAAAGTGAAAGTTATTCAGTTAATTTTTTTGACAACATTTCTGGAAATTTTCTATATAAGTCAAATATCCATCATTTGCACGGCCATCAAAATCGATTACAACCATTTGCTGACATTTTAGAAAATTAAATTTTAATGAAATTTTCTTTTGAGTTACCAATTTTCCACCCTTGATAATCTCTTTCCCATGCACTGTACTTTGTTCTAAAGGCAAATCACATTAGGGACATCAAAACTGTAGATGGTGTTGCTACAATGATGGTGCAAAGTTGCAACATCTTCAACTAACCATAATGATGATGTTGCTGTCGATGCCATGCCAAGAGTGCGAAGCAAAGAATTATAATGGTGATGACTATGACGATGATGAGAATGATGATAAAAGTTAATGTATTGTAGTGTTAAATGATTTGATAGATAGATTCTATTCCTTTATCATGGATCGATAGGAAATTTTATAAAGAAGCCCGTGAGACAGCCAGCTGTATGTCTTATAAACTGATAGATTACTGCTACAACGCATAGGGGTGAAAAATGAGTTGTTCACACACACAAATTGCCTTTGTTCTTGAGACAGCACTTTGGTTTTTTTTTTTTATTGTCTTGAAAGATTAAAAACCAATATTCAAAGTTGCCCTTTCCCTTGCTTACAAACAAACAAAAGAGAGAAAAAAAACGAAAAATTCCCATAGTTATATAGCAAACTCATTAGAATTTCATAAAATGTAACTGCTTTTATTAACACTCGTATCCTGCCACTGCACTATGGTTGGGAAATCAACCCCCAAAGATAACCAGACCCATACCCAGACCACAATTTGTTATGGCCGTTGTTTGATTTCTTCATTGCTGCCCCATAGTTCTTCTCGTTAACTCGTCTTGGTTTTTTATGGGATCTTTTTTTTTTTTTTTTGGTTGAAAAAGTGTTTTAATGTCCCTTTTTTTTCTTTTGTCCGCCAAGGAGGGGTAAGAAGTTAACACTAAAAAAAGTGATTGTGCGTTGTTTGTGTGCAGGTTTTATTGTACAAATTACTTAAATGAATTTTATGCATTTTCCTCACTAATTCCCTCAACATTTTTATAAGCAACAGCAGCGTATCACCATCATTGGGTTTGGTTTGCCTGCTTTTGTAGCTGTCTTTTATGCCGCTTAGGTAGTCATAGAGGAGATCTCACCAATTGTTGCGGTTGATTTTTGTTTCCACCTCGACCACACGTCCAGCTATTTAATGCACAGTGGGATGATATTCGAAAAAACAAACAAATTTTAAAAAGTAACATAAAAAATTGGTTTAGTCTTTTCTAATAGATCTTTCTGTTCCGTATAGACTCCACGGACGGCTGAAGCGATTTCCTTGAAATTTTCACAGATGGTGCATAATGACCTCGTGGTACTACATTTTTTTTAATATCTGAAGGGGAGGCGGACCCTCCCCCTTACCCTAATTTTCAAAAACGCCAGATCTCGGAGATGGGTGGTGCGATTTAAGCGAAATTTTGTGTGCCTAATATGGGGCTCAATTCAAAGGTATTTTAGAACAGAACGAATCTGATCGATATTTTAAGAGACAAGTCACTGAGTGGCCGCCCCAGTCCCCAAACCGAAAAATGTTTCCGTCTATGGAAATATGGGGCTCAAATGAAAGGTAATTGGTAGAAGACCACGAATCTTATGTCAAAATTCGGAACCAATCGTTTAGGGGACGTTCCATCCCCATAACAAACCCCAAATAAAATGTATTTGCTCGCCATGACAATTTTGGTCTTAAAGAGAGTGGATCTTGATATTGATACTTTTTAGGGCCCATACCCCAAACCGTATGTATTTCCTTTCTTTTGCTATAAGGGGTTTAAATAAAAGGTATTTGAGATTAGGGAACGAATTTGACATCCCATATTGAAGCCAATGGCAATATGGGGTTTAAATAAACAAGTAAGAGCGTGCTAAGTTCGGCCGGGCCAAATCTTATATACCCTCCACCATGGATCGCATCTGTCGAGTTCTTTGCGCAGTATCTCATTTTAGGCAAACAAAGAATAATGAATATGGGCGGAGGAGGAGGTGGAGCTTCATCGAATTATAGTCCAATTCGGGGCTCAAGAAGCAAAATCGGGAGATCGGTTTATATGGGAGCTGTGTCAAGCTATAGATCGATTCATACCATATTGCACACGTATGTTGAAGGCCACAGGAGAAGCCGTTGTACAAAATCGGATAGGAATGGCAACTTCTAAATGCTCAAAAAGTCACGACCCACGATCGGTTTATATAGCAGCTATATTAGGTTATGGATCGATTTGAACCATACTTCGCACAGTTGTTGGAAGTGATATCAAAAGACTATGGGCAAAATTTCAGTCAAATCGGATGAGAATTGCGCCCTCTAGAGGCTCTAGAAGTCAAGACCCAAGATCGGTTTATATGACAGCTATATCAGGTTATGGACCGATTTAAACCATACTCGGCATAGTTGTTGGATATCATTACAAAACACGTCGTGCAAGATTTCATTCCAATCGGATAAGAATTGCGCACTCTAGATGCTCAAGAAGTCAAGACCCAAGATCGGCTTATATGGCAGCTATATCAGGTTATGTACCGATTTGAACCATACTTGGCACAGTTGTTGGATATTATAACAAAACACGTCGTGCAAAATTTCATTCCAATCGGATAAGAATTGCGCACTCTAGAGGCTCAAGAAGTCAAGACCCAAGATCGGTTTATATGTCAGCTATATCAGGTTATGGACCGATATGGCATATTTACAATACCAACCGACCTACACTAATAAGAAGTATTTGTGCAAAATTTCAAGCGGCTAGCTTTACTCCTTCGGAAGTTAGCGTGCTTTCCACAGACAGACGGACGGACAGACGGACGGACATGGCTAGATCGACATAAAATGTCGCGACGATCAAGAATATATATACTTTATGGGGTCTCAGACGAATATTTCGAGTAGTTACAAACAGAATGACGAAGTTAGTATACCCTCCATCCTATGGAGGAGGGTATAAAAATCATATTTGAGAGTAGAGCCCGGTGCTGATTTATTTTCATGGCTTAGTATTTCAGGGACTACCTCACTCCCCAAAACACACCTAAATCGGACATATTTACCGACCAAGTCAGTGTGGGTCTCAAATGAGAGATATTGGGGAGTAGAGCATGAAATTGTGAACCACTTTCGCGACCAATATTCTGGGGGTCTACCCCTTCCCCAAAACAAACAGTATTTGGTAGAAGAATACGAATCTGATATCCCAATGTGAGACCATGTATTTTTAAATTTTGTCATATTTTATACCCACCTCTGAATTTCTGACATCGAAATATTCATTTCCTATCCTGCCTAGTCTACATAAGTAGTGCTGATTGTCTTAACAATTTGAGACGATCTAGCCATGTCCGTCTGTATATCCGTCGTCTGTCTGTTCAAATCAGGCTACAGTCTTTAAAAATAGAGATATTAAGCTAAAACTTTTCAATGATTATTTTTTTGTCCATAGGAAGGTTAAGTTCGAATTTAGGCTATATCGGACTATATATTGATAAAGCCCCTATATAGACCGATCTGGCGATTGGTCTTAGATAAATCATATTTATTATACGATTTTGCTAAAGTTTAAAACATTTATTCTCGGAGGCCACCGTAGAGCAGAGTTTAGAAAGTCCACCTATGACGCTAAACGCTTGGGTTCGAATCCTTGCGAGACCATCAGAAAAAAATTTTCAGCGGTGTTGTCCCCTCCTAATGCTGACAACATTTGTGGAGTTTTACATGGCGGCACGCCGTTCGGACTCGGCTATAAAAGGGAGGACCCTTATCATTGAGCTTAAACTTCAATCGGTCTGCACTCATTGATATGTGAGAAGTTTGAATGTTAATGGGCATTCGATTTTGCTGAAATTTGAAACAGTTATCATAAACCCCTCAACATTCCTGTCCATTAGGGTCCAGATCGGTACAAAATTGGATATAGTTGCCATCTATTCCGATCTTTCGATTTAAGTTCTTTGGCCTATAATAGGCGTATTTATTGTCCGATTTCCCTGAAATGTGGCAAAAAAAAGTTGCGGCATCTCGACATCCCTGTTCAATACGGCCCAGATCGTTGCAGATTTGGATATAGCTGCCATGTATACCGATCCCCTATTAAACGTTTAAGGCCCTTCGACATTCGCACCGGGTATGGTCCAGATCGGTCTATTGGCCGTATGTTCCGATTCCCCAATTCAAATTCTGGGGCCCATAAAAGTAGCGTTTATAACTCGATTTCGCTGAAGTTGAGCACAGTGATCTGTGTTAGGCTCTTCAATACCAGTGTTCAATTTGGCTCAAATCGGTCCATATTTGGATATAGTTGCCATATAGACCGATCTCTGGGATTAAGTTCTTGAACACATAAAAGGTGCATTTATTGTTCGATTTCGCTGAAATTTGGCATAGTGAGCTTTTTCAGGCTTTTCGACATTTGTGCCCTATGTGGCTCAGATCGGTTTAAATTTGGATATAGCTGACGAAAGGTGGTTAATATACATATATGTATATCCGATGTGGTAGGTTCGGGCTTGCCGAATTTGATGCTTTCTATACCCACCACCATAGGATGGGGGTGAACTAATCTAGTCATTCCGTTTGTAACACCTGGAAATATTCGTCTAAGACCCCATAAATTATATATATTCTTCATCGTCTTGACGTTCTGAGTCCATCTAGCCATGTCCGTACGTCCGTCCGTCGGTCGAAATCACGATAGAGGTCAAACTCGTAAAGCTAACCGCTTCAAATTTTGCACAGTTACTTAATATCGATGTAGGTCGTTGGGGATTGCAAATTGGCTATATCGGTTCAGATTTAGATATAGCTCCTATATAAATCGATCTCCCGATTTGAGTTCTTGAGGCCCTGGAAGCCTCAATTTTTGTCGGCTTTGGCTGACATTTTGCATGTGGTGTTTCGTTACGACTTCCAACAACTGTGCCAAGTATGGTTCAAATCGGTCAATAATCTGATATAGCTCCCATATAAACCGATCGCCCGATTTTACTTCTTGAGCCCCTGGAAGCCACAGTTTTTGTCCGGTTTGACTGAAATTTTGCTGGTGTTTTGTTATGACTTCCAACAACTGTGCTAAGTACGGTTCAAATCGATCTACAACCTGGTATAGCTCCCATATAAACCGATCTCCCGATTTGACTTATTGAGTTCTTAAAAGCCGCAATTTTTGTCCGATTTGGCATGCGGTGTTCTGTCACGACTTCCAACAAATGTGCCGAATTCGGTCCATATAAGTCTATAACCTTATATGGCTCCTATGTAAACCGATCTCTCGATCATCGTTGTTCGGTTCCTAGAAGCTTAAATGTATTGGGTTGCCCAAAAAGTAATTGCGGATTTTTCATATAGTCGGCGTTGACAAATTTTTTCATAGCTTGTGACTCTGTAATTGCATTCTTTCTTCTGTCAGTTATCAACTGTTACTTTTAGCTTGCTTTAGAAAAAAGTGTAAAAAAGTATGTTTGATTAAAGTTCATTCTAAGTTTTATTAAAAATGCATGCAATTACTTTTTGGGCAACCCAATAGAATAAAATTAGGCCCTTCAACTAAATTTAGTTTGTATAAGTTTTAAGCAGAATCCATGGGCCCGGCTAAACTTAGCATAATTTGTATTCCCGTTTTAAATTTTGTCAAGCATTTTTTCTAATTTAAAAAAAAAAAATTTTAATTTCTTCAAATTTAATTTTTTTAATTTGCTTTTTTACATTTTTGTAAAAAATTATTTTTTCAAACATTTTTTAATATCAAATTCGTAATTCTAAAAAAAAATTTGTGTTTTAATTTCTTTGAAAATTTTGTAAATTTTTTTTCCAATTTTTTCTTTGTCATACCACTGTGCATCCGTTTGGCCATTCTTCCCTTCATTCGCTTTGCCATCTTCCTTTAAGTGTAGATATTGACTTTTTGCGCCTTTTATCATTAAGTGGCGGCTTAGTTTTCGATAGCGCACCATCACACAAATGGATTTGCTAGCTTCCAGAGCTCTAAGGAGGCTCTGTCACGAATCAACCATACGGACGGACGGACGGACAGCCATTTGGTCGGCGTACTAAGTTACTTAGTTTTCGTGGAACTTATAGGTTTTTGATACCTGTTTTGCATACTTAATTTGGTCATCATAACGCACACACACACACAGACACACACACAAACACTCTCCCGCAATGTCTTGACAGACAGACATAGCGGTGAGTAAGGGAAGGAGGAAGAAACATTGCGATATCATAAAAAACCTCAACTAAGTGACGGTGATGAGGACACTCATCATGACTATGGACTGTCATTTGAATGTCTATGGGGCTACTGGGTAATCGAGCGTTTCTATGGACGGCTGTTTTGGGATGGCTTCCCCTTGTAGCTGATGTTGGGGACTTTTTTTTCTCGACTTTTTTGCCCATTCCCATTCCTTGAGAGACACAACAAATTATCAAAATGCACAAAAATAATAATGAAGGCATGAAAGTATCAAAAAAAAAAAACAACAAAAAATGAAAAAAAACACATCAGCCGCATTTGCTAAATAATGTCTTTGGTCTTTTCAATGCCTTCTCCAGACTTGGGGGAGCATTGGGGATCTCCACACTTCAATAAATAGCCACATGGCTATGCAGGGTCTTTTCAATGGCTAGATGGATAGATAGGTAGAATCGGACTCGGACTGACTGACTCCCTGTCTAAGTATGCTAAAATGTTGTCTCGCACAATGTATGAGAGAATTCAGAAGAAGTGCGCTGCTTGGGTGACAAAGTGGATAAGTATGCGACACAGGGCTCGTATATGTTTGGACAAGACATCAAGCCAGCCTGTGGATAGGATATTGTCGAAAGGAATAGTAGTATTGAGGACAACATTACTGAATTTGGCTTAAAGTTTGTTGAGTTAAAAGGCAAAACATGTTTAGCTAGCAACCATCCGGTTCTATTGTTCCTTGTTTGGCATTTGGGAATGAGTTTTGAATATTTAAATTTGTGTTCTTTGATTTTAATAAGTTTAAAGTGGGCATATGGAATTATCTCTATCGAATCAGTGAATCATTACCATGTCAACCTAACCACATTGCTAGGACACTTTTCCGGCATGGAAGGACAAGTTAGTTTGCTGTATTTTCCAGGATTTTTTTATAGGCCATGAAACAATTTGGGGACTAGATTTCAATGTTTACGGGACATCTTTCATTCAGATCAAACGTCTCTATATGGTTCCACATCTGCTTCATAAAATCTTTGTAACTACCACATTTCAACATTTAAAGTTAAGAGTTGCCGTATTGTTCCATTCCATAATCTATGAATAGCGGAGATTTTAGAGTGGCTTCATCATATTATTTTAGGACCATCCAAAGGGACATGGGCTTTACTACCGTTTCTTTCTAAACATCTCTTAATGTGTCTTAGCTTTCGATACAGGGTAAATTAGCGGCCATCGTGTATACTCCACCTAAGATTGTAGAAACTGACTTTTAACGCCCTTCTCCCAGATCGTTGATGATAGAGTAGTGTCATTTGGTAGTCATTCCGTTTCTAACGCCTTAAAATGAAGACCTAAAACACTATAAAGAAGAGATACATTTATGATGACATGACATTTTAAGTCGATCTAGCCATTTTCGTTCATCTATGCGTCCGTCCGTTTGTCTCACTCCCTCTGAACGTCCTTTTGTACGTCAGACTATTTGTCTGCCGATTTTATTTAAATTATTTTTATACCCACCACCATAGAATGGGGGTTTACTAACCTAGTCTTTTCGTTTGTAACACCTAGAAATATTGATCAGTGACCCCATAAAGAATATAAATTCCGGATCGTCTCAACATTCCGATTCGATCAAGCCATTTCCGTCCGTCCGTCTGTCGAAATCACGATAGCGGCCGAAAGCGTAAAGCTAGCCGCTTGAAATTTCAAACAGATACTCAATATGAATGTAGGTCATTGGGGATTGCAATTGGGCCATATTGGTTCACATTTAGATATAGCTCCCATATAAACCGATCTTCCGATTTGACTTTTTGAGCCCCTAAAAGCCGCAACTTTCAATCAATTTGGCTAAAATTTTGTGTGTGATGTTCCGTTATGACTTCCAACAACTGTGTTAAGTACGGTCCAAATCGGTCAATAACCTGATATAGCTCCTATATAAACCGATCTTCCGATTTGACTTTTTGAGCCCCTACAACCCGCAATTTTTATCCAATTTAGCTACAATTTTGCACATAGTGTTTTGTTATGACTTTCAACAACTGTACCAACCAAATCGGTCTATAACCTGATATATTGGGTTGCCCAAAAAGTAATTGCGGATTTTTTAAAAGAAAGTAAATGCATTTTTAATAAAACTTAGAATGAAATTTAATCAAATATACTTTTTTACACTTTTTTTCTAAAGCAAGCTAAAAGTAACAGCAGATAACTGACAGAAGAAAGAATGCAATTACAGAGTCACAAGCTGTGAAAAAATTTGTCAACGCTGACTATATGGAAAATCCGCAATTACTTTTTGGGCAACCCAATAGCTCCCATATAAACCGATCTCCCGATTTGACTTTTGTCCGATTTGGCTAAAATTTGGCATACGGAGTTCTGTTATGACTTTTGACAACTGTGCCAAATTAAGTCCAAATTAGTCTATAACCTGATATAGCTCCCATATAAATCGGTCTCTCGATTATCCTTGTTTTGAATAAGCTCAGTTTTCGCACAGTTTGTAAGCCCATACTCTGAAACGCAGTACGAAACAATTCTTAAGTATTATGCCCTCCATGTTAGAATTGGGTATACTAATTTCGTCATTCCGTTTATAACACCTCGAAACATTCGTCTAAGACCCCATAAAGGGGTCTTAATCGTCATGACATTTTAAGTCGATCAAGCCATGTCCGTCCGTCTGTCTGTCGAAAGCACGCTAATTTTCGAAGGAGTAAAGCTATGCGCTTGAAATTTCGCACAAAAACTTCTTATAAGTGTAGGTCAGGTGGGATTGTAAATGAACCATGTCGGTCCATGTTTTGATAAAGCTGCCATATAAACCGATCTTGCATTTGGATTTCTTAAGCTTCTAGGGGGTGCAATTTTTATCCGATGTGGCTGAAATTTTGCATGAAGCGTTTAAGTATGACATCCAGCAACTGTGCTAAGTATAGGCTAAATTAGTCCATATCCTGATATAGCTGCCATATAAACCAATCTTCCGATTAGTCTTCTTGATCCTCTAGAGGGCGCAATTGTTATACAATTTGGTTGAAATTTTGCATATGTCGTTTTGGTATGACTTCCAGCAACTCTGTCCGGTATGATTTAAATCTTTCTATAACCTGATATAGCCGCCATATAAACCGATCTCCCGATAAGACTTCTTGAGCTTCTAGACGGCGCCATTCTTATCCAATTGGGTTGAAATTTTTCATATGTCGTTTACTTCATTTTATTTTACTCTCCTCCTAACAATTCCAATATTTATTTGGCAGCATAAATTTGATGGCAAATGACAGACTTTTGTGCAGGCAGCTTGCTGGTCTAAAATTGCGAATAGTGTCTGCTATTTTCAACATAGAACCTGCTAGAAGGAGTGTGATTTGAATTAATTTTTGCAAGTGATTTTTTTAAGACTTTCAACATCCGTGCCAACTATGGTTCGATTCGGTTCATAACTTGATATAGTTCCCATATAAACCAACCCCCCATTTCAATTATTTAGCCTCAAGAGGGCGCTATTATTATTTGATTGGAATTAAGATTTGCCCTTAGTGCTGCTATTATTTTCAACATCCTTGCTGAATAGGGTCCAATTGGTTTTTAACCTAAAATCACAACCGATCTACCGATTTCTATTCTTGAGCCGCTAGAGGGCGCAATTATTAACCAATTTGACTGAATTGCATGGAGTGTTTTGCTTTGACCTTCAACAATTGTGCCAATCATGGTCTAAATCGGTTCACAAACGGTGATATAGCTCCCATATAAACCGATCTGGGATCTTGACTTATTAAGCCACTAGATGGCGCAATTGTTAACCAATTTGACTGAATTGCATGGAGTGTTTTGCTTTGACCTTCAAAAATTGTGCCTAGCATGGTCTAAATCGGTTCACAAACGGTGATATAGCTCCCATATAAAACGATCACCCGATTAAATTTCTTGAGCTTCTAGAGGGAGCAATTCTTATCTGATTAGAATGACATTTTGCAAAACAACTTCTTGTATGACCTGATGATCAACATACCTGCCAAATATGGTCTGAATTGGTTCATAACCTGATATCGCAACCATAAAAACCGATGTCCCAATTTCTATTCTTGAGCCGCTAGAGGGCGCAATTATTATTCGATTTGGATGAAATTTTGCGCATGTTGTTTTGTAATGTCTTTCAATATTCACGTCAATAATGGTCCAAACCATCGTTTAAGCTGATATAGCTTCCATATAAAGGTATATGACTTATTGAGATGTTAAAGGGTGGAATTGTTAACCGATTTGTCTGATATTTGGCACATGGTGCTTTGCTGTAATTTGGGAGTGATATCAATAACTTGATATAGGTCGATATATAACAAAGTCTCACAAGTTATCTTCTTGAACCCCTAGAGGGCACTGTTTTTATTCGATTTTGCAGAAAATTTGTAACATACTACAATAAAATAATGACTTCCAATATCCATGCCAAAATTGGTCAACTTTGGCTTATAACCACATATAGCTTCCATATAAACCAATCATCCGATTTGAATTCTTAAGCCTAGTTGACTTCTTGAACCCCTAGAGGGCACTGCTTTTATCCGATTTTGCAGGAAGTTATTAACATACTACAATACAATTGGTCAACATTGGCTTATAACCTGATATCATCATCATGATCATCATGATATCATCCGATTTTACCTCTTACCTCTTTTACCCGCTAGAGGGCGCATTTATTTTTTGATTTGGATTTTTACGCGTTTTGCTTTAACTTTAAAAATTGGGTTTTTTGTTTTTCTATTTGTCATAGAAATAGAGAATATAGGGTCTGCATTCGGACAATATCTGATTGTGATAACATTTTTACTTTCGAAATGTGTTTTTTATCATTTGAGATTAAAATCCCATAAAATCCATTTCTTAATTATATTCTAATCACTTTACACTTCAAAGATCCCCTTTGCGAAATAGAAAATAAATTACGAAATAATCAAAACCGACTTCCTTTAATTTATTTGCCGCTTTTCTTTGATGGACAACATGTTGAGTATTTCCTTCCATTCGTCATGATTATCGCGAGTTGCAAAAAAAACCTCTCGACATGCATAAATTCGTCAAAACATTTTTTTTTTTGAGAAATGTTTAAAATTTATTTCCACACACGTTGTGCTATTGGGGCTCACATTATTTTGCATGATAAATACGATATGCGAGTGTAAGATATGATGGGATATTAAAAACGCCTTTTAGCCATGGTCAATAGCGGCTGTGCGAAGCAATTGGCGCTGCAGTAACAGTTCCAAAAGCCATGGCCATGGCTGAAGCCAAGTATGGGGCAACTAAGCAAACGTTCTTAAGAAGTGGAAATCAAAAAAAAACAGCAACAACTAGCAAAGGAACAAGAAAAGCAGCGACATGTAGAAGAAGAACAACAACGAAAAAGCAATACCAGAAATTACAACAAACTTAAAGTCATAAAAATTGTTATCTTTAGCATTTCCTGAATTTACAAATGCCAAGAGTGTCCGTTGGTCGCATGCTATGCGAATAAAAAAATTAAAAAAAAAACACAAAAACATTGTCAACTTGTAATAAGCCTTGAATGGCAAAATTCATTCTCCAGAGTCCATAGTTGGCTATATAAAAAACTTCTTTTTTTTAAACATCTTTGAAATGGACTTTGCCAAAGAGAAGAGTCTTAAAAATACCTTCGACAATGGCCATATTCATTACCAATCGACTTATTCGATTCAAATCGATTCGATTATTACACACGTCTTCTGGCCATAAATACTTGGTCTTATGCTGCAGAGAGAACAAAACAACAACACTGCAAC
Source organism: Stomoxys calcitrans (assembly GCF_963082655.1). Lineage (NCBI taxonomy): Eukaryota > Metazoa > Arthropoda > Insecta > Diptera > Muscidae > Stomoxys > Stomoxys calcitrans. The sequence continues at coordinate 142,839,254 of NC_081556.1, read as the reverse complement.
TAAGCCCAGCTAGAATGCCAAGCAAATTTGGTATGATACGTTTTCTTGCAAGCCAATATCAGCATATCTATCTTCTGAGTGGGGGTGGGTGGCTTGAGGGGGGACTGTTGCTTACAATTTCTTTCTTCTGCTTGGTGTCATTTGGGTGTTGGTCTATCTATTTCTTGAGTAGGTATCATTTGCATTATTCAAGTGGAAGAAGCAAACGTATTGGTCAAAAGTAATTATTGGCAAAACTATGGGACTAACTCGACTTAACTTCTCCAGCTGCCATAGCATAGTCAGCTTAAGACTTTTCTTTGATGTTCTTTGTCCGCATACGACAAGGAGTCATTGAACGTGGTTTAGAAAATAGAGAGGGTGGAAGAGCAAAGTTTAAAAATTTTACAAAAATAGAAATACATTTCAAAATTAAAAAATAAACTCTTAAACTTAAGTTTTGGGCCATCTGGTTGTTTATTGTACCCACCACCTTAGGTTAGGAGGTATATTCATTTAGTCATTCCGTTTGCAACACATCGAAATATCAATTTTCGACCCTACAAAGTATATATATTTCGGATCGTCGTAAAATTCTAAGACGATGTCCTCAACAATGTCCGTGTGTCTGTCCGTCCGTCTGTCGTAATCACTCTAGAGCCTTCAAAAATTGAGATATTGAGCTAAAATTTGACACAGATACGTCTTTTTGATGCACGCTAGTTAAGTTCTTGAACGGGCCAAATCGGACCATATTTGGATATAGCTGCTATGTAGACCGATTTTCCGGTAAAGGGTCTAATGCCCATAAAAATTTTATTTTTCATCCGATTTCGCTGAAATTTGAATAAAGCGAGTAGTTTTAGGCCACCCGATATCTGACCAAAATATGGTCCATATCGGACTATATTTATATATAGCTGCCATATATACCGATCTGTCGATAAAGGGTCTGAAGCCCATAAAAGCTTTATTTTTTAACCAATTTGAAACAGAGGATTATCTTAAGCCTCCTGATAGCTGACCTAAATATGGAACAAATCGGATAATATTTAGGTAAAGCTGCCATATAGACCGATCTCCTGATAAAGGGTCTAAAGTCCATAAAAGCTTTATTTTTTAACCGATTTCGCTGAAATTTGAAACATTGAGTAGTTTTAAGCCTCCTTACATCTGACCTAAATATGGTTCACACCGAACAATATTTAGATATAGCTACCATATAGCCCGATCTCCCGATGGGGGGTCTGAAGCCCATAAAAGCTTTATTTAATACCCGATTTCGCTGAATTTTTAAACAGTGAGTAGTTTAAGGCTTTCCGACAACTGACCCAAATATGGTTCAGATCGGACTATATCTATATATAGCTACTATATAGACCGATCTCCCGATAAAGGCTCTGAAGGCCGTTAAAGCTTTATTTATTACCCGATTTCGCTGAAATTTAAAACAGTAGGTTATTTCAAGCCTCCTGACATTTGAACCAATTATAGTTCAGATCGAACTATATTAAGATACAGCTGCCATATAGACCGATCCCGAGATAATGGGTCTAAAGCCCATAAAAGCTTTATATTTTAACCGATTTCCCTGAAATTTGAAACATTGAGTAGGTTTACGCCTCTTAACATAGGACCCAAATGTGATTCAGATCGGACTATATTTAGATATAGCTGCCATATAGACCGATCTCCCGATTAAGGGTCTGAAGCCTATAAAAGCTTTATCTTTTAACCGATTTCGCTGAAATTTGAAACAGTAAGTAGTCTTATACCTCCTAACACAGGACTCAAATATGGTTCAGATCGGACCATATTTAGATATAGCTGCCTTATAGACGGATCTCCAGATAAAGGGTCTAAAGCCCGTAAATGCTTTTTTCTTAACCGATTTCGTTGAAATTTAAAACAGTGAGTAGTCTTACGCATCCCAGCATAGGACCCAAATATGGTCTAGGTCGGACTATATTCAGATATAGCTGTCATATAGACCGATCTGCCGATAAAGTGTCTGAAGCCCATAAAAGCTCTATTTATTACTCGATTTCGTTGAAACTTAAAACAGTGGGTAGTTTTAGGTCTACCGATGTCCTTCACAAATATGGTCTATATCGGACAATATTTAGATATAGCTTCCATACAGAGCGATCTGCCGATGAAGGGTCTGAAGCCCAAAAGCTTTATATTTTATCCGATTTCGCTGAAATTTGAAATACAAAATTCAACAGTGACTTATATTTATTAGACCACTCACTGTCCGTGCCAAAGTTAGGTGCAAAAGTTATCCAATTTTCACCAGATTGTGGCGAAAGGGGGTTTACATATACACCCGAGTTGGTGGTTATCCAAAGTTCGGCCCGGCCGAACTTAATGCCTTTTTACTTGTTTTTTATTTAATCTTAATTTTTATACCCTACACAATAGAATGGGGGCATACTAATTTTGTCATTCTATTTGTAACACCTCGAAATATGCGTCTAAGACCCCACTAAGTATATTCTTGATAGTCACGACATTTTAAATCGATCTAGCCATGTCCGTCCGTCTGTCTGTCGAAAGCACGGTAACTTTCGAAGGAGTAAAGATAGGGCTAGAAAGAGTAAAGATGGGCTAGAAATTTCGCACAAATACTTTTTATTAGGGTAGGACAGTTGGGATTGTAAATGGGCCAAATCGGTCCATGGTTTGATATATCTGCCATATAAACCGATCTTGGGTCTTGACTACTTGAGCCTCTAGAGGGCGCAATTCTTATTCGATTTGGCTGTAATTTTGCACGTAGTGTTTGGTGTCACTTCCAACCACAGTGGTAAGTACAGTTTAAATCGGATAATAACCTGGTATAGCTGTCATATGGGCCGATCATGGATCTTGACTTACTGAGCCACTAGAGAGCGCAATTCTCATCCGAATTGGCTGAAATTTAGCATTAGGTGTTTTGTTATAATTTCCAACAACTGTACTTAGTATGGCGCAAATCGGTTAATAACCTGGTATAGCTGCCATATAAACCGATCTTGGGTCTTGACTTCTTAAGCCTCTAGACTGGGCAATTCTTATCCGATTTTGCTGAAATTTTATACAACGGCTTCTCCCATGACCTTCAACGTAAGTGTCCAATATGGTCTTAATCGATGTATAGCGTGGTAGAGCTCCCATATAAACCGATCTCCCAAAAAATGCTTTTTGAGCACCTACAAGGCGCAATTCTTATCCGAATGGACTGAAATATAACCCACCGACTTCTACTATGGTCTTCAACATTCAATTCACTTATGGTTCGAATCGGACTATAACTTGATATATCTCCAATAGCATAACAATTCTTATCCATTATTCTTTGTTTGCCTAGAAAGAGATACCGCGCAAAGAACGCGACAAATACTGTCCATGGTGGAGGGTATATAAGATTCAGCCGGGCGAACTTAGCACACTCTTACTTGTTTATTTTTATTATTTTTCAAACCACATTTTTTTGGTCGCTGTGAATTTGTCATTGAGCTTTATAATCTCCTTTCAAATCCCATAACAATTTATTAACATAAGAACCTTCTTATTCCCAAAAATGACTTTTAATTTTGGTAATAATTTTTTCAATCCCCCCTGGAAATGGGATTTTGTTAGACAGGAAATTACATATTTCCAACAAATGTTAATGAATATTCGTTTTTAACGGTTAATCAAAATTAATTAATATTCAATTCGGCATTAACCATGATAATCATACAAACCTCTTTATTAAACGATAATATGAGCAGACACACACAAGAGTACATTCATAAAGAGCCATCATCAACTAGTCTACTAGTGTATATGTATGTGTGACATGTGCATGCATTGCTTGTTGTGGAATATTTGTTCGGAAAAGTAATTTCGAAAAGTTTCTTGTCTTAAAATTGGACACCATTGAATTGGTGTTTATTATAATCTTATTTACATAATACCACCCATTCCAATACACATACCCAAAGACAATTTACTTATGTGTGTATACATGTGTGTGTGTGTGTGTGTTTGCAATGAACACTAAAGTGCTTACCAACGTAACAACAACATATCGGGTATTTAGTAAGCAGCAGCAATGCATTCAAATCTAATGCAAGTATCGTTCGTTGTTTGCATTTCCATGCAATCTTAAGAAACCTGTGGTTCTCTCTGCTCTTATTACTCCCCTTTGAGTGTAATGGGGTCTGGTTGGTAAGCTGATGTTTGTGTCTGTTCTGCTCTGGGGTTTTATGTGCTAGCTTACTCTCTTGCTGCTGTCATTGCCATTATTGCAATAGAGTCCAAGTTTCTTTACAAAGTCTACAAAATTCACATTAGATTATTGGTAAGGTCAGTTTGGCCAATACCCAGCAAAGCTCTTGCAGCTAGATCATAGACCAAGTGCAACAGCAATACCAACAACAACAAGATTTTAAGACGATAAAGACATTGACCATGTTGCTTGCAACATAGACACCGAGACACCGAAGCAACCAACGGCACCACACATGCACGCATAAATTGTCAATGGGGGCCAGATAGCATAAAATGTAGAGAGTTTAAATACACAGGGGAGAAATTTGAGCTATTAAAAAAAAAATTTTGGGAAAAATTTTACAAAAAACAAATTTAGAAAATATTTTTAGAAAAATATCAAAACTGTTTCTATGACAACAACAAAGTTTTTTCTATAAAAAAATTAACGAAGTTTGGCACTTTGTTTTTTAAGTCCAATTTAGGAAATTATCAACAAAAACAAAAAATTTAAAAAAATTCTATGGGAGAAAAAATTTAAAAATGTAGGAAAAAAATATTTTCGGCTATATTTATAAAAAAAAATTTTCGACGAAATTTGTTTGCGGTTGTTTGAAAAAAGAAAGAAATATAATAAATAAATTTGTGATAGGATAGGTTAGGTAAGACCCTATAAAGTATTCATACTCCTGATCAGCGTAAAAATCTAAGACGATCTAGCCTTGTCCGTTCGTCTGTCCGTTTGTCCAACTTTCTGTTGAAATCACGCTACAGTCTTTAAAAATATAAATATTAAGCTAAAACTTTCCAAAAATTATTTTTTTGTCCATAAGCAGGTTAAATTGGAAGATGGGCTATATCGGACTATATCTTGATATAGCCCCCATATTGGCCGATCTCTCGATTTAAGGTCTTGGGCCCATAAAATCCTCAATTATTATCCGATTTTGGTGAAATTTGGGACAGCGAGTTATATTAGGCCAGTCGATATCCTTCTTCAATTTGGTCTAGATCGGTCCAGATTTGTATATAGCTGCCATATAGACCGATGTCTCGATTTAAGGTTTGGGCCCATAAAAAATGCATTTATTGTCCCATTTTGCTGAAATTTTGGACAGTGAGTTGTGTTAGGTCAGTCGACATATTTCTTCAAATTGGACCACATCGGTTCAGATTTGTTTATAGCTGCCATAAAGACCGATTTCTCGATTTAAGGTCTTGGGCCCATAAAAGGCGTATTTACTGTCCGATGTCTCCGAAATTTGGGACAAGGAGTTAAGTAAGGCCCCTCGACATCTTCCTGGAATATGGCCCAGATCTGTCCAGATTTGGATATAGATGCCATATAGACCGATCTCTCGATTTAAGGACTTGGGCCCATAAAAGGCGCATTTATTGTCCGATGTCGCCGAAATTTGGGAGAAGGAGTTAAGTTAGGCCCCTCGACACCTTCCTGGAATATGGCACAGATCGGTTCAGATTTCAATATAGCTGCCATATAGACCGATCTCGCGATTTAAGGTTTTGGGCCTATAAAAGGCGTATTTATTGTCCGATGTCGCCGAAATTTGGGACAAGGAGTTAAGTTAGGCCCCTCGACACCTTCCTGGAATATGGCTCAAATCGGTCCAGATTTGGATATAGCTGCCATATAGACCGATCTCGCGATTTAAGGTCTTGGGCCCATAAAAGGCACATTTATTGTCCGATTTTGCTGAAATTTGGGACAGTGAGTTAAGTTAAGCCCTTAGATATCCCTTTTCAATGTGTCTTAAATCGGCCCAGATTTGGATATAGCTGCCATATAGACCGATTTCGCAATTTAAGGTCTTGGACCCATAAAAGGCGCATTTATTGTCCGATGTCGCCGAAATTTGGGATAAGGAGTTAGGTTAAGTCCTTCCAAATCCTTCTTCAAATTGGACCACATCGGTTCAAATTTGGATATAGCTGCCATATAGACCGATCTCGCGGTTTAAGGTCTTGGGCCCATAAAAGGCACATTTATTGTCCGATTTTGCTGAAATTTGGGACAGTGAGTTAAGTTAAGCCCTTCGATATCCTACTTCAAAGTGGACCAGATCGGTCCAGATGTGGGTATAGCTGCCATATAGATCGATCTCTCGATTTAAGGTCTTGGACCCATAAAAGGCGCATTTATTGTCCGATGTCGCCGAAATTTGGGATAAGGAGTTAGGTTAAGTCCTTCCAAATCCTTCTTCAAATTGGACCACATCGGTTCAAATTTGGATATAGCTTCCATATAGACCGATCTCTCGATTTAAGGTCTTGGGGCCATAAAAGGCGCATTTGTTGTCTGATTTTGCTGAAATTTGGTACAGTGAGTTAAGTTAAGCCCTTCGATATCCCTCTTCAAAGTGTCTTAAATCGGCCCAGATTTGGATATAGCTGCCATATAGACCGATCTCTCGACTTAATGTCTTGGGCCCATAAAAGGCGCATTTATTGTCCGATTTTGCCAAAATTTGGGACAGTGAGTTGTGTTAAGTCCTTCGATATCCCTCTTCAATGTGTCTTAAATCGGCCCAGATTTGGATATAGCTGCCATTTAGACCGATCTCTCGATTTTAAGTTTTGGCCGCATAAAAGGCACATTTATTATCCGATTTCGCTCAAAGTTTGGCCAAAAACCAAAATTTTTTGGATAAAATTTCTTAAGGCATATTAAAAGTCCTGGATAAAAAGTTCTTAAAAAAATAAAGGTTTTGAAAAAAAATTTTTGCAATTTTTTGAAAACTCATTTTCGAAAAAAAATGTTGATAAAAAACATACAGAAATTTTCTAAGTTAAAACGATTAAAAGATTTTGTCGTTTCTTAAAAAAAAACATTGAAGAGATTTAAAATTCTTACGGAATGTACTATAATATTTTTTTTTTATGTGTATCATATTAAACAAAATCAAAACTTGCGAGAGTATTCTATAAAAGCCCAAATTTTTGAAAAAAAAATCTGAGCAAACAAAAAAAAATTCTCATTTTCATGGTCAGATTGATCCGACTCTCTTCCTTTAGGGAGAAATAATGTAAATACATTTTTTTTTTTTGAAATTTTCCAAGTGTACCATTTTCTGCAGTACGCCGATGCCCCTCCAACACACATAGCATCACAAATTGTTTGCCATTGTTATTGGTGTTACACATGAACTTTGTAAACTTTGCAAATTTTCTTGAAAGTTTTGTAACATTTTCCTCGACCAGCTATTCAATGACATGCGAAAGACACAAAAGAGACCTCAAATTTTTGTGCTATTTTCTAGCTATATGGCTTTGTGGACTTTTTCTAAGAACTGCATAGAGGAGCCACTGGACAAAAGATAATGTAGAGCACAAAATTCAAGGATTGGGTGAACAAGCTAGACACAACTTTGGTATCTTGCCTCAGTGTCTTGGCCATACTCTAACGTTAAGCCAACAACAGAAGATATAATTACAAGATATTGGTTTGGGGCCCAATGCTAGAGCAGGTGGTGCAGCAAATGAAGGTGGTGGTACAATTTGCCAAACAAATATGACAAAGACTAGAAACTTATGGCAACCATTGCAACAACCAATGGATAACGATAACGAGGGGCATACATTTCCTTCTCAATAACTTGACATTTTGGCATAGAATGGGTGAATGCAAGTGTGGTTGTGGCTATGACTGCAACACTGTTACAACCTGCAACCTGCAACAATTGGCTAACACAGAATGTTTAGAATGCGGAAAACATGTCATAAATACATAATGCCAGTGTGACGAAAGAGGTACCAACATCGACTGTCACATCAGGGGAGCCTTTGCCCTGGTGTTGTATCGCTTCATAACAACCATTGTCAGTACATTACACTTTTGGCTAATTATATGCATGCATGTAATGACCAAAGTATACTAGGACGGTCTCTTTTCAAAAGGAGTCATAGACAGATGGATGGAAAAACCGACAGACAGACAGACTGACGGATATCGTTAGTAAACACTCTGTGATAGTTGTCATTGCAATTGCAAGAAATTGTTGGGGTGTACATTTGAAGTTGGCTTGACATGCGGCATTTTTCTCAGAATGTTTTTTTTTTTTTATGTGTGACTTAAACATTGGCAAGAAACTCTGGTGAAAGAGGTCTTTTTATAAAGACAATATTTAATTGATTTGAAAGCATTTTAAGGTTTTCTTAAGACAGTTGTTTCAGAAAAAAAGTGTTTTTAAATTTGCTAGCAATTTTTTTAATTGCTTTATAATCTGTTGCAATTATTGAAAATTCCTTAAATAACCGAGTCTTCTTAAAGGGTATTGAAACTAGAATTTAATACCAACAATAAATGAATGTTAAAAGTAAGAGCGTGCTATGTTCGGCCGGGCCGAATCTTATATGCCCTCCACCATGGATCGCATTTGTCGAGTTCTATGCGCGGTATCTCTTTTTAGGCAAACAAAGAATATTAAATAAGAACTGTTATTCTATTGGAGCTATATCAAGTTATAGTCCGATTCGGACCATAAATGAATGCTGAACATTGTAGAAGTCATTGTGTAATATTTCAGTTCATTCGGATAAGAATTGCTCCTTGTAGGGGCTCAAGAAGCAAAATCGGGATATATTGGGTTGCCCAAAAAGTAATTGCGGATTTTTTAAAAGAAAGTAAATGCATTTTTAATTAAATTTAGAATGAAATTTAATCAAATACACTTTTTTACACTTTTTTTCTAAAGCAAGCTAAAAGTAACAGCTGATAACTGACAGAAGAAAGAATGCAATTACAGAGTCACAAGCTGTGAAAAAATTTGTCAACGCCGACTATATGAAAAATCCGCAATTACTTTTTGGGCAAACCAATAGGTTTCTATGGGAGCTGTATCAACCTATTGATCGATTCAGACCATATAAGACACGTAGAAGCCGTTGTACAAAATTTCTGCCAAATCGGATGAGCGGAGGCTCAAGAAGTCAAGATCCCAGATCGGTTTATATGGCAGCCATATCAGGTTATGTACCGATCTGCGCTATACATAGCACAGTTATTGGAAGTCATAACAAAATACTTCATGCAAAATTTCAGCCAAATCGGATGAAAATTGCTCGCTCTATTGGCTCAACACGTCAAGATCCCAGATCGGTTTATATGACAGCTATACCAGAATATGAACCGATTTAAATCATACTTATCACAATTGTTGGAAGTGATACCAAAACATCAGGTGCAAAATTTCAGTCAAATCGGATGAAAATTGCGCGCTCTATTGGCTCAAGAAATCAAGATCGAAGATCGGTTTATATGACAGCCATATCAGGTTATGTACCGATTTCCGCCATACTTAGCACAGTTATTGGAAGTCATAACAAAATACTTCATACAAAATTTCAGTCAAATCGGACGAGAATTGCGCCCTAAATAGGCTCAAGAAGTCAAGACCCAAGATCGGTTTATATAGCAGCTATTTCAAAACATGGACCAAAACACCAAGTGCAAAATTTCAGTCAAATCGGACGAGAATTGGGCCCTCTAGAGGCTCAAGAAGTCAAGATCCAAGATTGGTTTATATGGCAACTCTATCAAAACATGGACCGATATGGCCCATTTACAATCCCAACCAACCTACACTAATAAAAAGTATTTGTGCAAAATTTCAAGCGGCTAGCTTTACTCCTTCAAAAGTTAGCGTGCCTTCGACAGACGAACGGACATGGCTAAATCGACTTAAAATGACATGAATGACGATCAAGAATATATCTTGATGAAGCCCCCATATAGACCGATCCACCGATTTAGGGTCTTAGGCCCATAAATGCCACATTTATTTTCCGATTTTGCTGAAATTTGGGCCAGTGAGTTGTTTTAGGCTCTTCGACATTCTTCTTTAATTTGGTCCAGATCGGACCAGATTTGTATATAGCTGCCATATATACCGATCCGCCGATTTAGGGTCTTAGGCCCATAAACGGCGCATTAATTGTCCGATTTTGTCAACATTTGGGAAAGTAAGTTGTATTGAGCCCTTCGACAATCTTCTTCAATTTGGCTCAGCTCGGTTCAGATTTGGATATAGCTGCCATATAGACCGATCAGCCGATTTAGGGTCTTAGGTCCATAAAAGCCATATTTATTAACCGATTTTGCTGAAATTTGGGTCAGTGTGTTGTGTTACGTCCTTCAACATCCTTTTTCAGTTTGGCCAAGATCGGTTCAGATTTGGATATAGCTACCATATAGACCAATCTCTCAATTTAAGGTTTTGGGACCATAAAAGGCATATTTATTGTCCGATATTGCCAAAATTTTGAACAGTGAATGGCGTTAGGACCTTCGACATCCTTCTTCAATTTGGCCCAGATCGGTCCAGATTTGGATATAGCTGTCATATAGACCGATCTCTCGATTTAAGGTTTTGGGCTTATAAAAGGCGCATTTGTTGTCCAATGTCGCCGAAATTTGCGACATTCAACAACAATTGCCGACATATTTCTGCAATCTGGCATAGATCCATCAAGATTTGCATATAGCTGCCATATAGACCGATCTCTCGATTTAAGGTTTTGGGACCATAAAAGGCGCATTTATTGTCCGATTTTGACGAAATTTGACACAGTGACTTATGTTAGGGTTTTCGACATCCGTGTCGTGTATGGTTCAGATCGGTTTATTTTAGATATAGAAAGACCAATATTTTGTTATACACAATTGAACAATGACTTGTACTTATTATTTAGTATTTGGTCCAAATCGGAACATATTTCGATATAGCTGCTATGGGACATAAGGTATAAATTTTCAACAAATTTTGACGAAAGGTGGTTTACATATATATCCGAGGTGGTGGGTATCCAAAGTTCGACCCGGCCAAACTTAACGCCTTGTTACTTGTTTTTAAGACAATTCAAGGTTTGACATTAAGAAATAATCGGACTCTGTTAGTACAACACTTACGGCCATGTTTACAAATCATAATGTAGATTTTAAATAGGTTTATTGGACATATTTCCTTTATAGAACTGTCAAATAAACCCTTTTTAAGACTTTAAAAAGTTTGTAGGATCAAGGTCGTTATGGAGCTCAATATATTTTGTAATTTAATATTTTTATTATCATTACTTTTATTCATTAATTTTATTTTTGGTTTCTTTATTTACAGTAAAAACTTTCCGCAATCATCAAGGAAGCCAAAGCAAAATATTCACACATGTTTCTCACCTCAGAACGCAATGGAATAGCGTTCACGACGAAAAACATAACGAATCGTAGATCCAAAAGTCAAACGAAAGATTGGCAACGAAAATAACTGCAAAATTAGATAAAATCATCCCGCCTCGAAATCTCCCACACATACACAAAAAAATGCATCGCAAAACAACACCTAGAAGATATCGCATTCTAAACAGCCTTATCACATATTTTGTGATATGTGGTTGCTTGACCGCCAGTATGCCCTCATCCAAGGACTCTATGCTGCTGGCCGATTCCGAGGAAGATGTCTTCAGTAAATTTGAAGATGTAAGCGATGAATTGGATGGTGAGGAGGACATACGAATATCGAAGAGTGAAAATCCCAAATATCCACACTGGAATAAATTGGTGGATGTGGATGGTTCATATCCTGATAACACGGATGTTTTCACTGGGGGCAAGGCCCCTTTGGCGCCAGCCTTTCACCCGGATGAGTCGCTGGGTCATTCTGGTGAAGCTGCCTCCCCCAATGGCAATAGCAGCAGCAGCAGCAGTGGTGTGAATGGTGGTGGTAAAAGTGTCATTGCCGCCGGAACTCTAGACGAAATTTTCACTGGAAAACTGGGAGCCTCCGAGACGGGGGTGACACCAATCTTTCTCAACGAACCAGAAAGCGTTTATGTGGTTAAAAATCGGCCAGCCATACTAAAATGTAAAGCAGCCCATGCCCTGCAGGTTAGTGTGCGTTAGTGCGTGCAATGTGTGTCCTTATCGGGGCCATTATTACATTTATGGTCTTCGTTATTATTTATTTTATTTTGGGACTTTGTTTATTTTGAAAACAAACCCTTCCATGGCTAGATATCCTTTCTTTCCATTTCCTTTCTATCTTGTCTATGCTCAAGCACGTTTTTTCTAATGTTGAATATTTGTGTTTTTTTGCGTTTTCTATTTGATTTTCAATTAAAAATAACGAACAGCTGCATTTCAAATGTAGCGGCAGTTCCCAACCGCCGCCCTCAACACACGACAAGCACGTGGATCCTCACACAGGGGTGCATTTGGAGGAAGTCACTGCGACCATACACCGTGACCTGGTGGATGAATACTTTGGCAAGGGTCCCTTCAAGTGTGAGTGTCATGCCTGGTCCTCAAGGGGTGTTGTCAAAAGTCAGGCGGCCACTGTCAACATCGCATGTAAGTTGCAAATCCAATCAGAAAGGACATTCCCATCCGTGTGTTGCTTATGGCAAAGAATGTGTTAATGAATGAGTGAGAGAGTGAGTGAGACTGGTGTGTGTGTGTGTGAGTGTGTGTGGAGCATATGCATGCCGCCCAGTGTGCGTGTGTAGCTCTAACAGAGTCCTGTAACAATCTTGATGAAATGAAATGAAACGTCATTTGTAATTTCATCATCATTATCATGCTCACAACACCATTATCACCTTCCACCCGCCTCTTTGTCTGACTTTCCATTTTTAATTTTTTCGCTTTTTTTTTCTTCCTCATTTGTAATTATCCTTTGTAGATATGCGCAAGCAATTTGTCACTTCGCCCACATCGTTGCGCGTGGAGGTGGGCACTCGTGCCGAATTGTATTGTGAGCCACCCAACGGCTTCCCCTTGCCCACCGTCAGTTGGTATAAGAATAATGTGCCCATCACCGAGAATAAGGATATTGGACCAACAGTCTCGGCCACGGGCACACTGACCTTTCGCCAGGTCACTCTCCAGGTAAGTTTTGGCAAAAGCAACATGGGTAGGTAGCGAGACAAATACGATAATTGCTGCAGACACAAAATTTAAAAGCAAGCAAGACAAATTGTGTTAAGTAGGCAATGGTGAGTGACAACACGAGATTTTAGGAGCACTTTGAAAAATGTTATGACAAGGAAATTTGTTAGTTGGCGGATGACAAGGAAAAGGGGGCACTTAAAGAGATACTGCAGAAGGACATACATAATAAAGGACAAAGTTAACTGCTGTAAAGTTTTGAAGAATGATAGCTGGAAGAAGTCAAAAATATAGGTTTAACGATATTTAAATCATCTAAAGTAATAATCAAAACAACACAAAATAAAATAAAATCTTATATGTTACAAGTAAAAGCGTGCTAAGTTCGGCCGGGCTGAACCCTATATACCCTCCACCATGGATCGTATTTGTTGAATTCTTTTCCCGGTATCTCTTCTTAGGCAAAAAAAGGATAAAAGAAAAGATTTGCTCTGCTATTAGAACGATATCAAGATATGGTCCGGTTTGGACCACAATTAAATTTTATGTTGGAGACCTGTGTAAAATGTCAGCCAAATCGAATAAGAATTGAGCCCTTTGAGGGCTCAAGAAGTAAAATAGAGAGATCGATTTATATAGGAGCTGTATCGGGCTATAGACCGAATCAAACCATAATAAACACGTATGTTGATGGAGAATATCCGTCGTACAAAATTTCAGGCAAATCGGATAATAATTGCGACACCTTGAGGCTTAAGAAGTCAAGATCCCAGATAGGTTTATATGGCAGCTATATCAGGTTATGAACCGATTTGAGCCATACTTGGTACAGTTGTTGGATATCATAACAAAACACGTCGTGCAAAATTTCAGCCAAATCCGATAAGAATTGCGCCCTGTAGAGGCTCAAGAAGTCAAAACCCAAGATCGGTTTATATGGCAGCTATATCGGGGAATTGACCGATTTGAACTATACTTGGTACAGTTGTTGGATATCATAATGGATTATCATTCAAATCGGATAAGAATTGCGCCCTCTAGAGGCTCAAGAAATCATGACCCAAGATCGGTTTATATAGCAGCTATATCAAAACATGGACCGATATGGCCCATTTATAATCCCAACCGACCTACACTTATAAGAAGTATTGGTGCAAAATTGCAAGCGGCTAGCTTTACTCCTTCGAAAGTTTTCGTGCTTTCGACAGACAGTCGGAAGAACGGACAGACGGACGGACGGACGGACGGACAGACGGACAGACGGACAGACGGACGGACAGACAGACAGACAGTCAGACGAACGGACGGACAGAAGGACGGACAGACGGACAGACGGACGGACAGACGGACGGACGGGCGGACGGACGGTCAGACGGACGGACGGACAGACGAACGGACGGCAATCGGACGGACATGGCTAGATCGACATAAAATGTCACGACGATTAAGAATATATATACCCTATAGGGTCTCACACGAATATTTCGAGTAGTTAGACACAGAATGACGAAATTACTATACCCCTATCCTATGGTGGAGGGTATAAAAATCAAATTGTGTTTGTTTGTCGGTTCGTTAGTTTGTTTGTGGGTTTCTTATAGATTCAAAAAGTGCTGAACCGTTTTATGCGTATGGTGCATAATGATCCCGCAGTGAAAATAGGGTACAACATTTGTTGATATCTGAAGGGGGGACGGACCCTCCCCCTTACCCCAAAATTTCAGAAACGTCAGATCTCGCAGATGGGTGATGCGATTTCAACGAAATTTTGTGTGCTCTCTTATAGTTACCTAAAAACAAAAATTTTGTATCCAAATTTCGGATGGGGTATCTAGGGGGGCCACCCCACTCCCAAAACATACCAAATAAATTTTTACACCAATCACGACAATATGGGACTCAAATGAAAGATATTTAAGAGTAGAAAACGTATCTGATATCCAATTGTCGGACCAAATATTTGGGGGACCACCCCAACCCCCAAAACACCCCTAAATCGGACATATTTACCGACCATGGCAATATGGGACTCAAATGGTAGGTATTTGCGAGTAGAATACGAATTTGATATCCAAATGTGAAACAAAGTTTCTGGGAGTCCACCCCTTCCCCAAAACGCCCACCAAACTGGACCTATTTACTGGCTATGGCAATATGAGGCTTAAATCAAAGATATTTGAAAATGATATCCAAATGTGGGACCAAGTGCTTGGAGAGCCGCATCTCCAAAAAAAAAAAAAACACCAAAGAACACAAATTGACGACTATAGCAATATGTCTCAAATGACAAGTCTTTGGGAATAAAGCACGAATCTGATATCAATATTGCGGCAAAAAGTGTCTGTGGGGCCACCCCACCCCACCCCCATAAAACCCACTTAAATATGACGTATTTTCTGACCATTGCAATAGGGGGCTCATCATATTTTCAGGATATGATCATATTTTCATATTTTCAGGCCCAAGTAACTGAGTGGCCGCCTCGTCCCCAAAAACACCCCCAAACCGTACATCTTTTCCGACTATGGAAATGTGGGGCTCAAATGAAAGCTATTGGGGAGTAGACCACGAATGTGATATCAACATTCGGGACCAACTGTCTAAGAGCCGTCCCACCAATATAACAACCCGAAAATAGAACGTATTTGCTCACCAAGACAATTTGGGTCTTAAAGAGGGTGGAGCTCGATATTGATAATTTTTAGGGCCCAAACCGGACATATTTGCTGACTTTTGCAATAAGGGGTTTAAATGAAAGTTAATTTTGATTAGCAAACGTATTTGGTATCCAATTTTGGTGCCAAAACAGCCCTAAATCGAGTATATTTACCGACCATGTCAATGTGGGACCCATTGGAAAGGTATTGGGGGGTAGTGTACGAAATTGATACCCACTTTCGGAACCAATTTTCAGGGGTCTACCGCTTTCCCAAAACACCCCACAAACAGCAATTATTTACTAATCATCGCAATATGGGGCTCAAATAATGGTATATGGGAGTAATAGGAATCTGATGTCCAAATCTGGGACCATGTATTTGGGGCAAAAACACTTATTACCAGCCTATTAACACAAATGATCAGAATCCGAGCAGCAAAAATGTCCACCACCAAATCATTTCCAGAATGTTCTATTTGACATCTTAACGGCTTATATACTTTCAACTTATTTTCAGGATATGGCAAACTACACTTGTGTTGCAGAAAATATTGCTGGCAAACGTAACTCTGATTCTGCGGTGCTCATTGTTTATGGTATGTTAGAAAAATGTAAACAGTTTATTCTATAAAATTAAAAAAAAAAAAATTGTACTCTAAGTAAAAAATTAATTTTTTTCTGTAAAAAATTAAAATAAAGATTTTGTTTTTGAAAAATTTTTTAAAAAAATTTTTCATGTAATTTAATTTTTTTTAAATTATTTAATTTGTTTCCTCTATAAAATTTTAAAATTTTCCTCCAAAATCTATTTTGGTTTTTTTTTAATTTATTTCAGTCAATGGTGGCTGGAATGCCTGGAGTTCTTGGCGTGAATGCAAATGTCCTGGCAAACCAGCTCAGGGTCGCAAACGTGCACGTATGTGTAATAACCCCATACCCATGAATGGTGGAGCGGAATGCACGGGTCCTCAAGTACAAAAATCCGTTGATTGTATCCCATGCCCAGATGAGACACAAATTGTCAATACCGAAGGTTTTGATATGGCACCAGCTGTCAAAAGAAGTGAGTACAAAAGAATTTTAGGTAATAAAGTACAAATAATCCAGTGAGGCACAAGGACATTTCTAAACCAGTAAGGAAGGGCAAAAGTCGGGCGATGCCGACTGTATAATAACCTACACCTACCATATAAGTACAATGTAGGAGCTATATCCAATTATGAACCAATTTGATGGACCTCGGGGGACGTCTTCAGATGTGTTAATAAACAATCCCTATCAAATTTCAAGCAATTATGTTCAAACTGTAATTACTACGGTTGAAAAATTACAACATTATTGCAAATTACCCAAAATCTGACAAACATATATATGGGAGCTATATCTAATTCTGAACCGATTTCGATCAAACTTCTCAGATGCAGTGAGAGTCGTTGAGGAAAGCGTCGTACAAAGTTTTGGAAAGATTGGTCAATAAATGCGCTTGCAGTGGCTCTAGGAGTGAAAATCGGGTGATATATATATATATATATATATATATATGAGAGGTATATCTAAATCTGAAACGATTTCCATGAAATTCTCCAGTAATGTCGAGAGTCATAAGAAAATCCCTCCTGCCAAATTGCGAGAGATTCGGTTAACAAATGACCATTTTATTGATTTATTGCTGAAAATCGGACGAACATATATATGGGAGCTGTATCCAAATCTGAACCGATTTCGAGCAAACTTCTCACATACTGTGAGAGTCGTTGAGGAAAGCGATGTACAAAGTTTTGGCTAGATTTGTCAATAAATGCGCTTGCAGTAGCTCTAGGAGTGAAAATCGGGCGATATATATATATATATATATATATATATATATATATATATATATATATATATATATATATATATATATATATATATATATATATATATATATATATATATATATATATATATATGAAAGCTATATCTAAATTTGGACCGATTTCCATGAAATTTACTAGTAATGTCGAGAGTCATAAGAAAATCCTTCCTGCCAAATTTCGAGAGAATTTATTGCATTATTACTGAAAATCGGAAGAACATATATAGGGAGCTATATCCAAATCTGAACCCATATTTTCCAATTTCAATAGGCTTCGTTTCTAGGCCGAAAAACATGCCTGTACCAAATTTGAAGACGATCGGATGAAAATTACAACCTGTACTTTGTACACAAATTAACATGGACAGACAGACGGACGGACAGACAGACATAGCTTAACCGAATCAGAAAGTGATTCTGAGTCGCTCTGTATACTTATCAATGGGTCTATCTCTCTTTCTTTTGGTTGTTACAAACAAATGCACAAAGTTCTAATACCCTGTACCACAGTAGTGGTGTAGGGTGTAAAAAATAAAAAAAAAAACAATCTAAAGCGTGCTAAGTTCG